>NC_143265.1:68899500-69206000 GCF_984573655.1 Nuphar pumila
TTATTTCTCTCTCATTCAGATGAGTTTTTACGAATGATTTATTATGTTGTAAAGTTAAAATTTTTACACAATCTGTAAAATTTTGAGCTTTGTTCTCAGATTGAGTTCTGAACTGTGATAGTTCAAACAAAAAAGTATAGACGTGTATTAAACAGATCATATCTTCCTCATATGAAAGAATTTTTATGAATAGTTTGTGACATAAAAAAGCTGATGGAATTTTATACAACCTGTAAAAATTTCAACTTTGTTCACCTAATGTAAACTTTTCTATAACAATTGTAATAGTTGGATAAAATTGAGGTCTGACGGGTTCTGAACCGGCTAAAGGCCCGGTTAGCAAATACGTGTGAGTCTCTAAGGCTTTTGAGTATGCTTTTGCAAATTTTATCATGTTTCATATCTATTGTTAAAATAATTTTTATGCAAGGATTCAGTGCTCAACATGAGGCATGAATTAAATGAAATAATTATGCACGAATTGGCTTTGTCGTCATTTGCTTTTGAATTGAGCGAAACAAACATGTATTGTAAATGAACGTGGATACTTAAGTTCGTATGACTGCTGCATGTTCATGAGTGAATGTTAAAATTAAAAATGCATTGACGCATGATTTTTTACTAGCATTTGAGACATGTGCATCCATGAGCCCTAAAGGGGATTGAATTTTGTAAATATTAATCAATTGTGTGTTGCATGAAATCAACAAACTAAAAGAGTTAAACATGTAATACTAAACAGGAATACTTACAAAGAGAGGGTAAGCGGTACTTATGGCTTCATAAATACCGTATTTGAGTATGAAATGTTGTTCATCCCCAGCTACGAAGATAGGAAAACCCTCCACATTAGATGCAGTGTGGAAGACAAAATCCTATGAGTAAAGTTTGATGCATCAGGATGATAGTGTTGGGAGCTTCTCTCGCTCTAGTCGTCACTCACTCGGCATTGGTGAATGGTGTCCTACTAGGCTAAAGCTACAATTATTTGAAAATACTGCATGCACTATGGCCCTAATTTAGGTTACTACCTGTGGTAGTATCCATAGGGCTAATAACTAGAGCCTAAAGTGAATGTGCATTATGGCCTTGATCTAGGTTACTGCCTGTGTTAGTATCCGCAGGGTTAATAATTAAAACCTAAAGTGAATGTGTATTTAGCTAGGCATGACATGCATTTTTTAAAAAGAAAACCTAATTAAAAATGTTAAAGTTACTCATGCATACCGTTCGAATTCTGTAATGGTAAGTGCATGCAATATTAATTGTTCATGCATGATTAAATGATTATCTGCTTCTGATTGAGATAAATTTGCTAATGTGAATTATTGAGAATGTTGTAAACATTGTATCATATTTAGCCTTGAAGTATTGTTTAAATTTAACGTGTGTAAGTATTTGAATAAGTTCTTGCATGCATGTTTTAATTTATGTGTATTGAATAGCTCTGTCCTACTGAGAACTTATTAGTATGACCTTATTATTATTAAATATTTTTTTAGGTAGCAAATAGAGGACCATCTGATGGCGGGAGGTTGCAGTGAGAATTGAGCCAGATCTTTTCTCTTTTTTATTGTGTTTTGGATTGCAAGCATTTACAAGTGCTCAAGGACTGATAATTATTTAGTTTGAAAGAACTCTGATATTATTTAATTCAAAGTTTTTAATGGATATTTATTTATTTGTTAATATTCAATTCTAAATTTGAAGTGTATTTGAAAAGGATGTGATAGACTTATAATATGCCAAAGCTTTTATCTAGTTTGAATTTTTGTTGTACTTTATAAAACTATTTCAAAAAAAAAAGTTACATGATTTTTAGAATAAAAATTTTGGGATGTTACAGTAACCATTTCTGTAATGATGAAACATGTATTGGATTTTCATTCCACCCTGATAAATATGTTTAGAGAATACATACAAATATTTTCCTAATTTAGAAACTTAAAACATTTGGTTACTCAGACATCCTGCCACATTTAGTCACAAAGAAAATGCTTTGGACATTTGACAGAATTGATTCAATCATAATTGTCAGTTGAAACAAATGAGCAATAAAAAACACTGAAATATAATGTTGCAATTCGCAAACATGCCATACCTCAAAGCTGCCAAGAACCATGCGTTTATGTGTGTATATGTATTCATTTGTGCTTATGACATTTTACAAATTCATAGAAGTCATGCTCCTAAGATTTCGACACTACGGCCACAAAGTTACCGCTTGCAGGCATTGGATAAAAACTGATATTTCTTTTGGTGCAACATTTGGTTGCAACAAGGAGCCAAATCCAGTGATGGTGCATAATAGTTCACCTAAATCTTTGAACATTTCCTAGAAATATTGAAAAACAAAAACAGAAACAAAAAGCTGTATGAATCCACAAACTGATCAAAGCAGTGAGAAGAAAAAAATAAAGTTGAATCGAATTTTACAGGTATAATTTGGATATGTTCCTTCTCCATTCTCACCAACAACCCCCAAACTACAAAATTCAAAGAGCCTGCACACTGAGCAAACAAGCAATATGCACTTCCTAGCAATAGAGTATTGTCGTGCCACAACACCTCACACAACAATATCTATAGTAAAGAGCCACAACCACAATAGCAACAATATACACTATATGCAGACAGGAAACAACATCACACAATCAACAGATATATCAAGAACCCACACCTTCATGCAGTGAACTGCTATGCTGCCGAACCTCAAAACTGAAGAAATAACAAGCTATTACTCACACCAACACCAAATAGTGAATAACCTAGCAGCACGAAACACTAATTTTCATACCCAATACAAAATCAACTGCAACCAGGCAAAAATACACGAGAATGGAGATGACGATATGCGTCGACAGTGAAAAAACTAGTTACCGTCAGTAATATCCCGTCAAATCCACATCAAAACTAAAAAATAGCCAAATATTCTGCACCCAAAATACTATCAACAGTGTTCTAATATAAAAACGACCTGAATCCAACCATATAGGGCACTTAACATCTATCGATGAGATCAGAATAAGCAAAAATAGCAAATCTGAACACTATTTGCTGTGAGAACCAGAAAATAGTGGAAATCACCAAAAATTCATTACACGTCTGATTCTCATGATTCTTGATTCAACCATCCTCTAAAATCACCCTCATAAAGCCCTATATCAATTGAATCAAATCCAACTGTCACCTGAAGTTTCTGACAGATCCGATGCCATGACCACCTTCACACCATTGGCATAGGCCTTCTCAATGAAAGTCGAGTAATCGATGACCTCTCCCTCTGTTCCAGGGTACTGAACCAGCACCCTGCAGACATCCCCAGATGTGTAATCGATATCCTTGAGGTCGGAAACGACAACCTTGAGATCGAATCTGGTGGCTCGAGTCTTGCAGATGTCGATGGTCTGTGGGTGGCAATTTGAAGCGATGACGAAGGTATTCTTCTTCCTCTTCTGGATGCTGTTGCACATGAACATGGCCTTAGCCACAGCAGTGCCCTCTTAGAAGAGGGAGGCATTCGACAACGGGATTTCCGGTGAGAGAGAGAGTAAAAACGAAAAGAGGGCAAATCATGCCCTTTTCGTTTTTACTTTAAACAAACGTTTTCTCTGTCGCACTCTAATAATGCGCCATAAAACAATTCTTTTCCACTGAAACATCACCAAGAATGCTTATTCACTGGCGCACTTTTTATGTGCGCCAGAAACATATTTTTACGGACGCAATTTATAGCTCGCAGTAAAATTTAATTTTTTTCACTGGCACTAATAAAAATAGCGCCAGTGAAAATTATTTTACTGGTGCATTAGAGAAGATGCGCCAGTAAATACCTGATTTCTTGTAGTGTGTCTTATTATTCAAAAATACAAAGAGAACTCAAAAGATAATAGAGGCCCAGACGGTTACAAGGGGAGTATTTTGTCCAAAAGTACCCATTATTTAAGGAAAACGTTTTTAGCAAGATATCTCTCTCTCTCTCTCTTGATTTTCAGCTCCTTTATGATACATTTTTCCTTCATTAGGTCTATCCTTTGAGATCTTCTTGTAACCAGAATAGCTGTCTCCATTAGGTCTATCCTTTGAGATCTTCGTACCACTGGTAGTCTCTTCCACCTTCTTACTCCCCGTCCAACTTAGCTGAGAGCAGAGGCCAAGTTTGTACCTGAGGAAAGAGAAAGGAGATTTTTCAAGGGGCATGGTGAAAACATCAGCCAATTGTTGTTGGGAGGAAACAAACTTTGTGATCAAAAGCTTTTGAGCAACTTCTCACGAACATAATGATAGTCAACTTGGATGTGTTTGGGCCTATTGTGAAAAACAGGGTTAATCACCGTATATAAGGCACTGAGATTGTCACAATGAAGAATTGGAGGATTCTTCAAAAATACTCCAGGCAACGGTTTTTTGCTTTTGGCACTCCAAGAGACAGTTACTCCTGATGAAGGTACAAAAACCAAATGTAGATCTTCATGTGTTTGGGCATCCAACTCAGTCTACATCTGAATAGCCATAGAGATCCAAAGTGCTTTGAGATCCCACTTTATGCATGCCAGTGTCCATTTTCAGGTTTTTTGTCTCAAAATCTAAAGCCATCATTATTTGACTTCAATGTGGAAAAAAAAAACTATTAAAAAATGTTCAAGATAAGGGTTCTACATTTGAGAAAGTAGAAAAGGTTGGAACTGATATAGTTTTGAGAGTAAATTTCATCGGAAATGTTTGATATTGTTCCTAATCTAATAGAACCGATCAATTAAATTAGAATCCATTCATAATACCATACATTTTCGATGTCAAATACCGATAAATCATTCAAAAGGAATTAATTGTATTACTCTTATTACGTAACAACAACTATTCATTGGGCACATTGTGCCATTGTGCATCACCCTACTTCTATTTGTGTAGATGCGATACAACTGGGTTCAAGTGCCTGATCTAACGACACAAATATGATTGCCACCACACAATGATCTAATTATATTACTTTTTATTTGAAAATAATGGAAGCATGGTTTTAATGTGAAAATTGTATTAATCGTAAGTTCAACTCCAGATTCAATTTTAAATCGAATTGAAACTATTAATCTGCATTCGTACGAAGACAACAAACTTGGACTAGTTACATCCGACTCTGGGCTAACTAGTCATTCACTTCTTTCTTGTAGTTCAAGACTTTGTTTCAATTGTACATCTGTGCTGAATATTCATTCAAATCTTACAGATCCAGACGCAAGGAAAAAGTTCTGGATCCAAATGAGAGGTTAGATTGAACCTGTCATATTTACACCCCTGCTTGAGATAGTGTTGAAATGAAATGAGTCACAGTTTCATATAGATGGCCCTGTTTATTTGCTTTCCTTGCATATTCAGGAGCAAAATTCGATTATGGAGAAAAAGTAGTTCTTTCTGATGTTTGAATTGTTTGAAGCACAAACAGGAACATATTCTCATTCTGTAAAACTTCATATGCAATACAGAAGCTCAATATTTCACAACAATGCCATGTTCCTCCAAAACCCTGTATGCAAGAAAAAAAGTGACATTTCTACTGTGAACAATATGAAGAAAATCACCTCCAACATTCGTGTCATATACTTGGAAAAGTCTCACATATTTTATGTTAAGTGCACACAAAGGGAAAAAATTAAAGTAGAAAATTCGATATTTAGCAGATTCCACTGGTTTTCTTTGCAGCAACAACACCCTTCCAGTGCCTGGTTACTTCCTCTTGGATTTCTCTCGCCGTCTTCTTCACCACAATGTTGCACTCCACGCCATTGACGAGCTGAACATTGGCCGTAGTAACATGACCTAGGGACCTTGGTGGAAGAGAGTCCAGTTCCTTAATTACTTTCTCCAAGTCAGAGACCAGCCGCTCTGCCAAGCTCCGGCTGAAGTCCTCCCTTATAACAACACGAAGGACCGCAATGTGTTCAGCATCTGCCGGCATTGTGTAAGCTGGCACTATCCACCCATAACGCCGTAGACTGTCTGATATCTCGAAAACATCATGCTTGCTGCTGTCTTTCAGTGAGAATGCTACGAGCGGAACTCCAACTTCTTTGGAGACAATTTCGAACCTACCAGTTTTCTCAATTCCTTTTCTCAATGCAGCAGCATTATCCATGCAATTCTCCATGATGTTCTTGTAGCCCTGGATAATCAGGAAAAATTAAGAGGGGAGCTCATATATGCATCTCCTTTCTGCACTAATATCAACAAGTTTTGACAGTCTATTGTACATTAATCCTGATGCACTGGTGCCGCATGCAAACTACAAAAGGGATATAGATTCTGTATTCTCTGAAACTTCAAGATTTCAGAGAGCTATTTTCTCTAAAGGGGTTAACCATACGCCCTTGTTGGTGAAACGATTATGCGTTACCTGCTTTTTAGCATCAGGTGCACAAATATGGCTGTTACTTTGTAGTTTGTAAAACATCAATAAGTACATATACATGCTTCATTATCAACATAGTCTCTGTAAGGCTTGTCATTGGCTGTCTAAGCTTGAGTGGATGATCAGCCCTAACTACACCACTGGTCACAAGATGAGCCTAGTTGAAAACGACCATTGCTTTTGAAATCAAGCCCCTAATGGTTTGCTACCATTTACAGGGGTGTGAACCAGCACTGAAATATGTTCAATATTTACCAAAGTACTGTCTGTATAGATGGCAGCAAAACTATGGATAGGTTTATTGATTATTATCGTGCTTGCTGTGTCGCTGGTCATCCTAGTTAGAAGTTTACCTCATATCCAAGGCGAATGAGTTGGTAATACTGCGCAATGATCTGACTTGAACCTGAACTCAACCAAATCAGGAAATGGGTCACAGCATAAAACGCCTGTAAGCAATCACATGGACGTAGCAAAAGCAAGTAGAGCATAATAAAAATAATAATACCCTTGGAGAAATTCAGAGTGAAGGTGGGTTGGTCAGCTCCCAGATAGTTGATGTGGAAGATGAGCTCCTCAGGCAAGTCTTCACGGCTCCTCCACACTACCCAGCCTACACCGGCGTACACCAGGCCAAACTTGTGTCCGCTCACATTAATGCTCTTCACCAATGGCAGCCTAAAATCCCATTCCAGCTCGGGATACAAAAATGGGGCAATGAATCCACCACTAGCTGCATCCACATGAATGGGAGTGTTCCACCTGTAATTAGGCAGAAAAATTCCCGATTAAGGCTTGCACACCTACCTTCCTCAAATCTTGGGGGTTGGGACTGTTCTCTTAATGGCATGTTTGGAAGTGGGACAAAGAAAAAATGTGAATGGAAAAAAAAGGTACAATTTTTCCAGTTGTTCCAAATGAAAGAAATGTAAAAATCTTCTCATATCAAAATTTTCTCCGGCTCTGGAAATGGAGAAAATTTTGATATGACAAGCTGCTCTCTCTCTCTCTCTCAATTCGACTTTCACATCACAAAAAAAAAAAACAGCTGTAAAATTTTTCACACGAGAACTCATATGTAAAATTTTATTTTCATGTTTATTTTTTCTCGCTTCCAAATGTGGTTGTTTTATGGATTCCTTGGAGTAGCTTTTTCATCTTTGCTGTCAGCCGAAGTCAAATCATGTCCTTAACACATTTAATATTTAATAGGCTGTTTCTGTTATCTAATATACGTTGGTGAATTTTACTATGTTATCTAGGTGACTTTCACCAAGGGGCAACCTTCAGCATTAGATAACCATGCCAATCACGCCTGGCTTTTCCCTTGGTTCTATGTCCGGCCATTCGTTGTCACAGAATAAAAAACAAAAAAGCATGATCCATCAGAAGAAGAATAAGTCCAGCATTAGGTAAAAGCCTTTCTCTGCTAAATTAATCAATAAGCATGATATGTGGATCATTCAATCAGACCCACCCTATATTTTTTAACAAATTAATATTTGGAGGGGTCGCTTTTGGTAACTTGAAAGGGGTGAAGAAACGAGTTGATAGGGAAATTGCCGTTTGGTCGCCCATTGCAAAGTGTCCCTTTTTTCTTGAGGAAGTTGCTGGATATCTTGACCTGCTTTATCTACAAAATGCTTTTTAGGTAGGACCCTTTTGTCACTGTGTGTGAGTAAGCATAATCATACTTTATAATAGGAAAAAAAAAAGAAAAGGCTTCCTCCATTTTCTTTTTTGTTTATAGACTTTAATGGTTGTTCACCATGATGCAAATTGTTAGTCCCCTCAGTTTTACAGATATTGTTTTGTCTTTTCCATAATAGCTTAGCTTTATGTAACATTTGGCATGCAAGATTCATGAGCACCAAAGAATTTGTGCCTCTTTTTTTTGTTGGGGATTTCATTCTTAATTTGGTACAGAGATCATACCCAGTCTCCTGGTTCTTCTGAGTGAGGAGATCGTTGAGGAGCTTCACGTCTTCGAATTCTCCGGTCAGAGTTGAGCCCAAGATGGCGGCGACGCAGATGGTGTTCTCATCCACCAACTCGACGGCCTTGTGGGGATCCATCACATAGTAGCCCTCCCTCAGCTTCACCTCCTTGAGCTCCACCTCGAAGTAGCGGGCGAACTTCTCCCAGCACACCTGCACATTGGCCCCCGTCACGATGTTAGGCTTGTCGTAGGGCTTCCCCTCCGCCTTCATCTTGTTCTGCCACCTCCTCTTGAAGGCCAGCCCCGCCAGCATGATGGCCTCTGATGATCCCACCGTCCCCACACCGACCGCTGTCTCCGACTCGCCGATTGGTGCGTTGAAAAGGTTAGCGATAATGTTTACGCATCGATTCTGAGAGGGAAAAGAAAAAGAAGGGAAACAACGGCATCAGATTCGTGGAAGACCCTTGTTGGATGTGGGAGTTTTGATTCCAAGCAGTTTTTCGCGTGAAAACAGAGGAAGTTTTTGAGATGGCCATGCCTGGAAACGAGTTCTAACGGGACTCGCAAATAAGAAAAACAAAAAAATCGTCAAAATATCAAAGAATTAGATGAAATACATATCTGAATCTGAGCCCTCTATTGCTTGAATTGTAGCCCCTTTTTTTAATCTTTACCTGTTTTTCTTAATTTTGTGGAAAGCTGGGAGAGATTTTTAGTGGTTTTCGTGTGTTTGAGATTGAATTTTGCGTTTGCCCACAAAATGAAACTAAAGAAAACAACCGCTCAAAATGTGAATTATCAATATATAAATCAGCTCCTGCGAGGAATCAAAGTTCATAAAAAAGGATAAAAACTCACAAACATAAATACCATAATTTACAATTTAAAAGCAACGAATTCATATTTCTAGGAGCGAATCCATGGAAATCCTCACCGGCAAGTGCGAATAAAATCCAGATAATTTTTACTCTTTTTTTTTATATATTTGCAGGGAGAAACCACTCCAGGATCCTAGCGCCACGTTTCCGCTTGCGCAGGAGACGACGTCTCTGGGCCGCCATCCCACTACGCCAAACCTCTTTGAGGCAGATTCTTTTTACTTGAATCTAAAACGAAAGAATTTTTTTTCTCTCTTTAGTTGGGTAGACATAGATTGAACACTTGGATAAAAAGTCCTTAGAAAAGAATAACAAGTGAGTCCATGGGGGACATTGAAGAAGAAGAAGGGAGTCAAACCTGGAGCTCTGTGGTGACTGGGTACTCGTCCATGTCGACGTAGTTCTTGTTGATGGCAGCCATGATGAGCTTGTCGCACTCGGGTTCCATCCAAGTGGTCACGAACGACGCCAGGTTCAGCCGAGGGTTCCCGTCCAGCATCAGCTCGTCGTTTATTATCTGGTACGCCGCCTCCTTCGGTATCGAGTTCTCCTGCATCTTGAACCTGATTCAAACAACCAACAAGACAGAAATCAGGAGGTGGAAGGCTCAGGCTGAATCTGTGCGTGAAAGAAAAAAAATTGATCGTGTACCTTGGGAGAGAAGTACGGACATAACGGGAGGCGAAGGTGGAGTGCACGGATTCGTCGGAATTACGGGCGGGCGTGGTGGTGGTGATCACCATGGTCTCTCTCTCTCTCTCTCTCTCTCTCTCTCTCTCTCTCTCTCTCTGCGTTGGAGTTGGAGTTGGAGATCTTTGTTTCAACTCGAGAAATTATATAAATAACGGAAAGAGCAAAATATTAAGATGCCCCCTACCGAAGCAGGTTATATCTAGCGTTGAAAACAACGATTTAAAAAAAGAGGGTTTGGAAAGACTTAATACCCTTAACATAATTATTTATATGTACTATTATCCAAAAAAGAAATCCTTCTTAAAGAAGCCATGAACATCAACTCTTTCTCTCTTTTTCTTTACGCAGACGATCCTAATCCTACACTGCTCTATCAAGCATCGACTAACCTGCACATTGATTATAGCATGGTTCAACTTGATGAATTGTCGAACTTAATTCAGAGTTTTTACCCTTACAGGAGGAGGGTTTGGGAGCTCCCCCGGTGTGTAGCATCATTAAACTTGATAAGTTGTGGAGTTTTTGCCCTTACAGGAAAGGAGTCTGGGGTCCAAGGGCTCCCTCCGGTGCAGGTCCCGTTGCGCAGTCAGCGGGCGGGGGTCCAGGGGAGGCCACCCCTGGCGGGAGGCTCGAGGGGCAGCACCCTCCGGACCAAATTTTTTTGGGGCCTTGTATAATTTTTTTTTCTTTTTTTTTCTCTTGTAACTATCAAAAAAGAGCAATAAAGTATTTTATTTAATCGTGATGCTCATATTTCCTTCGGTTGTTTCTTGCTCGAGGTTTTCGTAACACCATTTTCCACAATTTTTCTGTTTTTTTTCGCTTTGCGGTTTTCGTAAATTCCTATTCGATTTGTCATTTTTTTCGCTGTGCAATTTTCATAAATCGCTACTCGATTTTGCGATTTGCCATTTTTTTCGTTACGTGATTTTCATAAATCACTACTTGATATAGCGATTTACGAAAATCACATAGTGATTTGCCAATTTTTTTTTGCTACGTGATTTTCGTAAATCGCTACTCGATATAGCGATTTACGAAAATTGCATAGCGATTTGTCATTTATTTATTTTTTTGCTACGCGGTTTTCATAAATCGTTACTTGATTTTGCAATTTGCTATTTTTTTGCTACGTGATCTTTGTAAATCGCTACTCGATATAGCGATTTACGAAAATCACATAGCGATTTGCCATTTATTTATTTTTTTGCTACGCGATTTGTCATTTTTTTGTAGCACGCGATTTTCATAAATCATGATGCCGAACACCGCCCCTTGAACACAATCTTCTTCATGATCAGGCTGTAGTCGACAGCCATCCCGATGGCAGTCTTGAGGTTCATGATGGGGAAGTCGAAGGTTGTACTTTATTGTAGGTGTACTGGAGGAAGATTTTGTTGTAGGCGTCCCTCAAAGGCGGAGGAGGAGCCGCCACAGTCGGTTGCCCGCTGGACGAGAGCAGCATATTAGGTGTACTGGAGGAAGATTCTATTGTAGATGTGCCTCGAAGGCGGAGGAGGAGCCGCCGCAGTCGGTTGCCCGCTGGATGAGAGCAGCATACTCCGTTGTAGGTGTACTGGAGGAAGATTCCATTGTAGGTGTCCCTCGAAGGCGAAGGAGGAGCCGCCACAGTCAGTTGCCCGCTGGACAAGAGCATCATTTTGGCCACTGCTAGTAGAAAGAGGATGACGATCACCATCGGATTGCCAGCTCTTTGCCTCCCTTGATTTCTTCTCTAGAGAGAGAGAGGGGGGGGGGGGTTTACAGTGTTTTACGAAGAAGATGACGATGAAAAGTTCAAACAGACATTTTTTTATGGCTCAGGTTCATTTCGTCGGCTCACCATCGGATCGCCGGCTAAGGTTCGTTTCGTTATTTATACTTTGAAGAATCAACGTCATCCTCGACTTTCTAAACCGATGACATGTTTGTCTTTTTTTTTAACCGTTTGTTTTCCTTTTTTTGAATGAGGACAATTTTATCATTTTCTCAAACCGTTGTTTTATGGCCAGAATAGCATGAAAGGGTACTTAAGTCTTTGCAACCACACCAGACTCCGATGCTAAGTGATGTCAACATACACAAGAATACGAGCCTCATGTGCTTACATACGTGGCACTCATTCAATCCCTCAAACACAGACATGGGATTCAATGAATCATCTGTGGAGAACATACCCCCCTACCCACTGTTAAAGTTGATTTCTCCATGTAGCCTTCAAGTGATTCATCCTTTTATTGTTTTTTTATAAGAAAAACCAATCGATGATCCAAAAAAAAAATGGCCAAAACCTGAGGCACTTGATGGGCTCGGCCCAATGCAAAGTAAACTCCACGTGGGTTCACCCACCGACAGCCAAAGCTCTTGTGAAGAGGTGTCAACGGGCCGGGTTTGGTTCAAACTCAAGTAAAATCAGATTTTGATCAGAATTTTGGGTATAGTATTGGGTCCGGAGCTGGGTTTACTATAAGAAAAATTATACCCAAACCTGATAAGAACTACATGAACCAAGGCACTCGATCATACCTTGTAAAATAATATTTTTTATCATTTTTACATTGAAAATTTACAGGTCTTAATCGAAATTGAGTCCGGCCCAGGTCTAGTATGAAATTTCAAAAACTATTCCCGGGCCATGTATTAATCTAACCTTTGGGTCTGGACCTGGGTCAGGTTTTTTTATTTGACACTATACTTGAACCCTATAGAGTTTTTGGTCCGGGTCCAGGTCTGGGTAAACCAGGCCCGTTGACACCCCTATGTGGAACCCTCACCGGTTAAAGGCACTTGGAAGCTGAAGCTGGGGGAGATGAACGAAAGCGTTATCGCTGCCACTCAAGCAGGTGTGATTCATCTTTTTGGCTTGTAAACCTACTGTGCAGGCAGATGCCCTCAGGTTGTTCGGGCTCCATTCGTTGAGAGTGGACACTGTTCGGTAATTTGCCCCCGTTCTCATGAAAATCTAAGTTGCCTCCGAGCTCTATAAACCGATCATGAGTTGGTTTAAAGTTTTTAAAGATTTATTTTAAAATGTCTTTTAGGATTTGATAGTGTATAAGGGATTTATATCTGCTGCAAACCTATAAGTTAGTTGGAATCTCATGATGTGAGTTGTGACATAATCTAACCATATAACCATTAAGAATCGCTCTTGGATTATGTTATTTTACCAAAAAACATGTCTACATGATAAATTCCGATGATCCAAAAACAGGTTTTCACTAATTAAAACATGTAGATCTCATCTCTAGTGTTAGATGTGAGAAAAAACTTAAAAAAGCTCAACCACTTTGCTAAGTCAATTGTATCAAAACATATTTTTATATATGGAATTATATTTGTACCTCCAACTAGTTGGAATCTCATGGTGCGAGTTGTTTTGACATAATCTAACCTGATAGATGTGCTCAGAATGCTCGATTCATTGGGAAGCAACTCTTAAATCATTTTTTTTTGACAAAAAAACATGTTTGTATGAGTTGAGAAAAATCAATGTTTTTTTTTTTTATTTGCAAAGGGGAATGACATTTTTTTTGTGTGTGTTCAATGCGATTGCACTTTATGCACCACATTAACAAATGGGTTTTATTATTGGTAGGTGAGGGGTCCTATCAGCTATTATTTGTATCTATAATCTCACGGTATTGTTGGATTTGGATCGGCGGTGTGTGCAGTAAAGGAAGCTCCACGTGGATGGACAAGGAGAATGAGGATTTAGATTTAACCGGCCTGCTTCATGGTGATTTTCTAGATTCTAATTCACTGTGTCCTTTAAGTAGCCTTTCCTAGGTCGGTCGCGTCGCGTTGGATTCTCAATATGTTTGAGAATTTAGTGTGCTGTGGTTAGCATTTTAAAGACCCATTTCTCACGGTCATTAGATTCTTTAGAGAATCCAATGACTAATTTTAAATTCATACTTTGGATCCATTGCCTGAATTTAACTTTAGATACAATACCTAGATCATATGTGTTATGGGTTTAGGTGTGAGACCTTATAGTCACACTGGATTAGTATCAAGATAGTAATTTTCTTTTATATCTCTTAGAATAATTTTTTTTTTATTTATACGAAAAAACCACCCCCAAGATCAAAGACCTAGTTGCGTCAACTTTGCCAGTCATACTTAAGGTCGGTCCTGGCAGAGTAAAACTCCATGGATTTGAACCTAGACTACCTGCCTAGCGACCTAGGTCCCATCCCACTATGCCAAACCCCTTTTGGGCCTATCTGGTGAAATGTTTTGTAGATTTAGTTGGTTAATAGCAATTTCGTGAAGAATGTGTATTAAATAAATACATGCCGTCCTTCTTACAGGGATTTGAAACACTCTAAAAATTATTGTTTCACATTCCACCAAATTTCATGATAATAAAAAATCAGGTTCCACATCAAATTTGTTTGAGAGAGAAGTTTCATATCAAATTATTTAAATACAATGCATGTTTTCCTATTACATCAACCTTTCTGTTGTTGAAAGCTACATATATTATCTTCATATTTTATTTAGGAAATATACCATGTGTTGATCATATGATTGTGAAGTGTTGAAAGATTTTTTAAACAGAAAATGACGGTATTACTTGCAAAATGGCGTGTTTTCTGAAATGCCTAGCAATTTGACAATTTTTTTTGCATAACTAAAATTTTGATTCTTGACTTTTTTAAAATATTTTTACCCCTCCACAAATATAATATGACCTTCTCAGCTCTTTACTTTGCAAATATCCTCACACATGTGCGAACCTCCATTAAAAAAAATAGCACAAGCAAGTCGCAAATACAGTATTGACATTCGCAACTCGTGGTTGTGAAGGTCGTGCTATATTTGTGAATGTTTTGCTGATTGTGCCATTGTTTTCAGGCATGAGGACATTTACAAATACATTATGACCTTCCTCCTACCTATATTAGGTATCGTTTTACTAAATATTCTTACATTTGCGAACATCCTCCTACCTGTGCTCCTTATGCGATTTTATTAAAAGGATAATTGTACATTTTGGGGACACTTGCAACCATAAGTTGTGAAGGTCTCCAAAATGTTCAAGCCTCCTTTGACTAAATACTCTCACATTTGTGAATGTTCTGACATTTGCAAGTGAATGTTCTTACATATTTAAGAATGTTCTGCTTGTACCCTTACATAATTTTGTTGGGGGTGTTTCACCGCCGGTCCGGAGTCGCCGGCGCCTCAGCCACCAGCTGGTCGGAGTCCCTGCAAAATCAAACACACAGAATGCGTACTTGAGGCGGCCATTTCCGGAGGGCGGAGGATGTTGCCGGAGAGGGGTTTCCTTCAACTCAGTCGGTCTGCAGCCACCACAAGCGCATGCCTCCGAATGCCACCGGTGAGTCGACCTTTTTCCCTCTTTCACTGTATACACAGATTTTTTTTCCACACCTTTAGGGTTGCTTATGATACCCTGTTTTATAATCACCGAATGAGAACGGTTAAACAACCGTTCCCCTTTTATTCGGTGATGGGTTTAACAGAAGGAGCATCTTCAGAGAGGGAGTGTTACCCACATCGTGGGTAACCACCACCAACGTGGTGGTTTATCCCAACATTCTCCCACTTGTTTCGACGATAAACCCTTTAACTAGAAAACCTTATGGAAATAACTTGATGAATAGAATGACCTTTTTATTCTATTCTATAGGTCTTTAGTTGAATCTCTAATCCTTATGAGATTAACAACAACCATAATGAGAATAAAAAACTGAAAGTGATCACTTTATTTATGTGCATATGTCAAAAAGAGTTTAACAATCCTATCATCATTACATGTTCAAAATATAATCCCGGTGCTAGCCTTTTAGTAAGAGGATCAACGATCATCTCTTTGGTACCAATATTAACAATATGCACTAAATGATTCTCTGTCCTTTCTTTAACAACAAAATACTTCAATTTCATATGCTTACATGACATAGTACTTTTATTGTTGTTCGAAAAGGATACTGCACCTTCATTATCACAGTAGACCTTTAGTGGCTTCCCAATGGAATCGACCACCTTTAAGTGTGATATAAAGTTCTTTAACCATATAGCCTACGAAGTAGTATCGTATAATGCTATCAATTCTGCATCCATGGTGTGAGCAGCAGTGGTCGTCTGTTTTTCACTCCTCCAAGAGATCGCGCCCCCGGCAAGTAAGAAGACGTACCCAGTAGTAGACTTTCTATTATCAAGGCATCCTCCTAAATCCGCATCTAAGTAGCCAATGACCTCGAGGTGATAAACTTTATGATACGTCAACATATAGTCTTTTGTCCCTTGCAAGTACCGCAAGACTTTATTCGCAGCCTTCCAATGGGGTAAACCTAGGTTAGACTAAAATCTGTCAAACACCCCTACTGCAAAAGAAATATCTGGTCGAGAACATGTATGTGCGTACTGCAAGCTGCCAACAACTGATGCATATAGATAAGCACTCATATGTGCTTTGTCAATATCGTTCTGTGGACAATCCTTTAGGCTCATCTTGTCACCTTTTCATATGGGTGTAGAACTAGGAGAACAATTCTTCATCTCATATCGCTTTAACACCTTATTTATATAGGATCTCTGAGAGAGGCCTAGAACACCTTTTGCTCTGTCTCGACGAATCTCAATGCCAAGAACATAAGCAACCTCACCCATATCTTTCATATCAAAATGTGATGCAAGAAACTGTTTTGTCTCTGAAAGTAACTTTATATCGTTGGTTGCAAGTAAGATGTCATCCACATACAACATCAATATAATGAACTTACTCCCACTTTCCTTAAGGTATATACATTGATCAATAATGTTTTCTGTAAATTCGAAAGTCACAATGACTTGAGAAAATTTAATATACCACTGTCGGGAGGCTTGTTTAAGTCCATATATTGATGTGTTAAGCTTGCAAACCAAACTATCATCTTCTGAGAAACCAAGAGGTTGTAACATGAATACCTCTTCATTCAAATCCTCTTTGAGAAACAATGTTTTCACATCCATCTGATGTAGCTATAAGTCATAATGAGCTACGAGAGACAAAATTATCCTCATTGACTCCTTAGTTGAGACAGGAGAAAATATCTCATTATAGTCAATGCCCTCCATCTGGGTGAATCATATAGCAACCAATCTTGCTTTATATCTCTCTATATTACCTTTGAAGTCCTTCTTGGTCTTAAAGACCCATTTACACCCTACGGGCTTTACTTCTTTAGGTAACGTTACAAGATCCCACACTTGATTTTTAGCCATAGAGTCTAACTCTTCTTTCATGACTTTTATCCAATGCGAAGATTGTTTGCTTTCAACAGCTTTCATAAAAGTTAACGGGTCATCATCCATATCTATGAAATCACTATGCTCCTGAAGGTACACTACATAATCAGGATGCATAGCAGATCTCCTAATCCTTGTGGATCTCTAAACAGGTCATTCTTCAGGCTCAGATTGAACCTGATCATCATGTTTGTGCTCTTTCGCATTATCCACAATAGGTTCATTTTGGATTTGTGCATTAACAATCGAATGATCAACCACACCATCATTAGGAATAACAATGTGGTATCTTTTGATGTTTTTATTAACAAGTGACGAAACTGGATCATGTACTTTCTCAAAACCAAGGCTTTGAAGTGCACTTAATCCTACTGAACCATCTTCTAGAAATCTTGATTTATCCGTTTCAACAATCTGTGGTGAGTGAGATGGGCAATAAAACCTGTACTCTTTTGATCTTTCTGGATAACCAATAAAATATCCACTGGTTATTCTTGGATCAAAGGCTTTAATGTGGGGGTTATACAACTTAGCCTCTGCAGGACGTCCCTATATGTGCATATAAGACAGTGATGGTTTCCTAATTGTCCACAACTCATACGCAATTTTAGGCACATATTTTGTATGAACCTTATTCAAAATATGCAAAGCAGTCCTTAAAGCTTCACCACACAACTTTATGGGAAGTGTTGAATAATTCAACATAGCTCTCACCATTTTCTTAAGCATATGATTTCTCCTTTCAGCTACATCATTCTGATAGGCACTACCAGGCATGGTATATTGAGACACAATGCCTTTCTCTTTGAGAAATCATGCTAATGGTCCTTCCCTTTGCCCCATCTTAGTAAATCTACCATAATATTTGCCACCTCTATCAGACCTGACTATCTTAATAACCTTATCGGTTTGTTTCTCTACTTCTTTCTTAAATTCCTTAAACAATTGAAAAACATCAGATTTTTCAAAGATCAAGTAGAGATACATATACTGAGAATAGTCATCAATGAATGTGACAAAATATTTTTTGCCTATATAACAAGGGGAAAACAGTCCACATACATCAGTATATACTATCTTCAATATTTCACTGCTGCATTTGACACCCTCTTTATATGTGTTTGTTTGCTTAGCCTTTATGTAATCAACACATGGGTCATTATCGGTAAAATCTAAAGATTTCAAGATCCCTTCATTTACGAGTCTCTTTATTCTCTTTTCAAAGATATGACCCAACCTTCGATGCCAAAGCATGTAAGATTTATCATTTGTCAAGCTACGTTTATTTTCAACTAATGCGTATTCAGAAGTCAGAGACTCCTGAGTTTGGACCTTCATATTCAATCTATATAAATCATCATAAATTGATGCAGAACCAATTTTAATTGAATTTCTGAATATGAACAATTTAAAATTTTTAAACTTAAAATAATATCCAAAGTTATCCAACTTTGAAATTGAAATTAAGCTTCTACTAGACGATGGAATATAAAAGACATCATGAAGATCTAAAACTACGCCTATATCTAGAGTAATCCTGCAGGTTCTAACACCCTTCATATGTGAACACATCTTGTTTCTCGAATAGATGCTTTTCTTATGCATTGTTGGTTCCCTTTTGCTCAGAAATACTGTAGACAGTTGAAAATATGAACAGTAGCACCAGAATCAATCCACCAGCTCTTTTCAGAAATTTGTAATAAATTACATTAATGAGAAATAAATGACAAATTACCTCTCTTTTTCAATCACTTCTTATACTTTATGTAATCTTCCTTCATGTGTCCCTTCTTCTTGCAAAAGAATCACCTTATGGGAGTAGAGTCAGATTGCTTGTCTTGGTATGACTTATCCTCAGTTGGCTTCTTCCTATCATATCTCTTAAATGCATTCTTCTTTGGTCTTACGTTGGATGTATGAGAAGCCATATGTGCACTATGCACCTTCTCTCATTTCAACCTATCTTCTTCTTCAACACACTTGAACATAAGTTTATTGAACGTTCATTCATCATTATGTATGGTGTAAGAGATTTTGAAAGGTCCGTATTTCAAAGGTAAGGATGTTAGAACTAAATGCACTAGGAAAGAATCAAAGATGGTGAGCTTCATGTCATTTAGCTAAGACGCTATGTTCCTCATCTCCAAAATGTGTTGGCGAATGTTTTCCCCTCCAGTATATTTCATAGATATGAGTTTACACATCAGAGTACTGGCTCTGGCCTTATTTGAACTTACAAATTGTGCCTCAATAGCATTCAGAAATTCCCTCACCGTTCTGCATTGTGGGATAACACTACGAATATTCTTAGCTACTTTAGATTACAAAAACAACAAGCTAAACCGATTTGAGCACTCTCACTTCTAAAAAACAATATTTTGTTCAGCAATGCTCTGATTAGTAAGGGAAACATGTTCATCTATCCTTAGAGCCAGATCAAAATCCATATACCCTAATGTAAAAAAAACTATTTCTTTCCAATAACTAAAGTTAGATCCATCAAGAAAATATATAGAGCTTCAGCCATCTAAAATCACTGAACTAGAAACTCATGACAAAAGACACGTATCAAGAAGCATTCGTACGAGACTAAAACTTTAATGAAAAAAATAAAAGAATAAAGTCCCTTAATATTCTTATTTCCAGGCGAGTGAAGGGGGTCATCAGAGTCATACTTTGGTAAGAACTCTGACACACGAAACCACTTCGCCTACCAACCATATTCGGTAAAACTAAGGTCCTTGTAAAGTTAGACCATCAACACAAGGTACCTTTGGATACTCATGTGTGATGTATCTCAATACATTCACCTTATTCTACCCTACTTAAATTCCAAACACGATAAAACTACCTTTGAGTCGTTTATCGTTTCATGAATCTAAGTACAATGTGGATATCGACTTAAATTGTATGATAGTATAAAATTCTTTGGTGACATACGTGTTTTCAGTTACTTTGGTGACATGAAAACACTAAGCCATCTAACTATCCTTAATGCCAATATGAAAAAAAATAATATCTTGAAATGGTCCGTAAACTGAATGAACCAGTCATATGACCTTTGAAATGGTTCGAAAACTGAATGAACCAGTCATATGTATCACGAACCGGTCTTAAAGCACTTTGAACCGGTCTGAAACAACCCCAAAACGGTCATTTAAGGGTCCAAACCGGTTCTGAACCTTATGAAACGATATCAAACATGAATAAAAGTTCATAAAAACCATATAACCGTATGCTAAAATCCCTGTATTTTCTTATATTTAAGAAAGCATGCTCTTAGCATCTTAGAACCGATGAGAAACTGGAAGGAACCGACCAAAAATGGATCTGAACCGGTCCCGAAAAGGAGACGAATCAGTCCCTGATCCGGTTCAGGCCAAATAGTGCATGAACCCTATTGGATCTGGGTCGGACCAAGTTATAGACTGGATCCGGGTCAGACCCGACACAAACCGAATCCGGGTCGAACCCGATATTTACTGGATCCGGGTTAGACCCGGTTTGTAACTGGATCTGGGTCAGACCCGAGGTTTACTAGATCCGGGCCAGACCCGATAATAACCGGATCCGAGTCAAACACAGTTCAATCTGGATCTGGGTCAAACCCGACTTTGAATTGGATCCGGGTCGAACCCGGTAAAACTGGATCCGGGTTGGACCCGATAACAACTGCATCCGGGTCGGACCCGGTACATACCGAATTCGGGTCAAACCCGGTTATAACCAGATCCGGGTCTGCCCCGATACTTACCGAATTCGGGTAAGGCCCGGTTATAACTAGATCCGGGTAGGACCCGGTACTTACCAGATCTGGGTCTGACCCAGTATAAGCCGGATCCAAAATCGGATCCATAATAAAACACGAAACCATGAAACCCTATTTCGTGTTTCTTCACTAGATGTAGAGAGAGACGGCCGCCGCCGCCTGTCGGCGACCTACGCTGCCTGCCGACGACCAATGTCGTCTGTCGTTGACCAATGCCGATGCCTCGATGGCGATCCTTCTCTGGCAAAAACAGCCACCCGCCGACGAATCATGAAAATCAGAGGTCCGACGACGATTCCGGCGTTTCCTTAAAGGCGGATGGAGAAAGAAAAGACCGGCGATGACCTGGCCGATAGAACCCTTCCCCCCCCCCCCCCCCAAAAAAAAAAAAAAAAATTTTTTTTTTTTTGAGGTAAGCCAGTGCCGACGAATGGCTGCAGAATCGCTCCACGACGATCTGCCATGCCGGACGGCCAGAGCACACCCCGCAGCGGATGCGGGGTATGGACTCATAACCCATTGTTGGGGGTGTTTCACCGTCGGTCCAGAGTCATCGGTGCCTCAGCCATCAGCCGGTCAGAGCCCTTGCAAAATCAAACACACATAATGCGTACTTGAGGCGGCTATTGCCGGAGGGCGGGGGATGTTGCCGGAGAGAGGTTTCCTTCAGCTCAGCCGGTCTGCAGCCACCACAAGCGCAGACCTCTGAATGCCACTGGTGAGTCTACCTTTTTTCCTCTTTCACTATATACACAGATTTGTTTTTTCACACTTTTAGGGTTGCTCCTGATACCCTGTTTTATAATCACCGAATGAGAACGGTTAAACAATCGTTCTCCTTTTATTCGATGATGGGATTAACGGAAGGAGCATCTTCAGAGAGAGTGTTACCCACATCGTGGGTAACCACCACCAACGTGGTGGTTTATCCCAACAAATTTTAGTAAAAAAGTGGTTCACGCATTTTTGGAACATTTGCAACATATGGTTGTAAATGTTGTGATGTATTTATGAATGTTAGGTTATGTCAAGCAAAGGGCATCCATAATGGTATTTGCAAAAGTATCATGATACTTCAAAAGCGTTGCTAAAAGCTCTTTGCCTTTTAGTGCACACAAGTCCACTGGCAACCCGGTGTGATAAACATCTCTCTCTCTCTCTCTCTCTATATATATATATATATATATATATATATAAATGATCGCTCGGGTTGTGAATGTCCTCACATATGTGTGAACCTCCGTAAAATAACATCACATCACAGTTTGTACAACATTTGCAAATATTGTATGATATTTGCAACTCATGGCAGGTCCTACTGTATTTGCCAATATCATACTGCCTGCCCGTTTTTTTTTTAACAAAAGTTCCCACAAGTGTGAAGACATTTGCAAGTAAAGGCTTGCGAAGGTCGTGCTATATTTGTGGAGGGGTAAAAAATATCTGAATCAAAATTTTGGATATGCAAAAAAAAAATTCTCAAATTGCTAGCTATTTGAGAAACACACCATTTTGCAAGGACATTTGATCTTTTTTTTTTGTTTTTTAAATAGCATAAAAAAATAAACAACTCACATTGCACGAAAATATTATGATTGAAAATCTCTTATAATTTTTTTAATTATTGTTGATTCAAATTATGTTTCTCAGTAAATGAACCATATTAAATACACCTGCAAGGTTGCAAGGTTAGAATCAATATATAGACCATAGTTGCGAGAGTGGCAAGCAAGCGCGAGACGTCATTTTGATATGACGCTTGAGAAATGCTTAGGTGCGTGAAACATTTACAGGAGGTACATGAAAAAAGCGTGTAGTGACCAACAGCAAAAATATGTTATTACCAAAAAAAACGGCAAAATATAAGTAGGAAATGACTTAAAAAGTAGTTAAACCTTGTGCTTTTTACTTAACACACGAATAAAAAAAGTTGGAGGGTTCTGCCAACAATTAGGGATCCAAACGGTTTGAATCTGAAACAGCTAAATACAAAGGGGAAATCTGATCCGATCCGATCAGAAATAGACAAAAATTGCAAAGCCTCCATGCTAGACCCGACCCATTTGCATCCCTACCGACATGCCACCAGAGTGAGACCCAAAACAAACAATGTTCCCCATGCACATCAGAGGGCATGGACCTCCAAGCCAGTACCTAGCTCCATAAGAGAGATGTCAATATCTCACTTGTTTTTTACATATAAACTGTCGCATGCAACGACAAGCTTAGTATGTACTAATAAAATATATAATTTATAAATCGACCAGTAAATAAGCCTCATCTGTAAGACTGTAACTGCCTCTAAAGTGGATCCGGATTTTTTAGGTTAAACAGATTCTTACCAGTTATACAAGAAACTTTATACGTGTGGGCATCAAAGTCACGACGTTCCGATGACATTCACAAGCACCTCAGACCATATGACCGATCTATTTTGTCTTGCGTAATTATTAGGGGTTTGGTTGGGACCCAAGTAGAACTAGACTAAAAACTAGATTTGAGATGATGGTACCAGGTCTAAACCCCGGTCTAATCAGACCCATCATAAGAGAAACCATACCCAAGTCCTATAATGATTACATGTTCCAGATCAGGACCATACCCAGTAAAATAATATTTTATTATTGTTTTTACATTGAAAAATTGTGGATCTTAATTAAAACTCGGTTCGGTCTGAGTCTGGTATAAAATTTCACAAACCATACCAGGCTCCATGTATTAATCGGATCCTTCGGTTCTAACCCAAATTCTAATCGGGTCTTCTTATTTATCACCAAACCCTGAACCTATAGGGTTTGGTACGGTCAAACCAGACCCGTTGACACCCCCTTGTAATTATGTTACTTTTTTATGATGAAAAACTCTCCCCAAAGCTAAGAAAACCCCAAGTGGGGGCTCCATAACCACTTTATCTTACGTGACCCACTTATATTTTGGTTGCAATGCAATTTCACATTTTAGTATGGTGTAGGGCCCACTATATTTGAGATCTGTCAGCTGTAGGGCCCAACATCTGATGGTAGGCTGTTAGGTGAACATAAGGACCTTCCCTTCCCTTCCAATAAAAGATAGCTTTAATTGATTCCTTGATGTACTCTACGAGGAAAAAAAACAAAGAAAACAGGATGGTACACGTCATATGAGACAGAGTCCACATTCCCCTATGTGGGACAATATATATATATATAAAAGAGTCAGTAGAATATGAGAACTGATAATATGAAACTAATATGTGAACCATAGTTTTCATGATTTTTTTTTTTTAATTTTTTATTGAAGCTAACCTTATGGATGTGATCTATGTTTGGTTTCATAAGAACACACTCTTGAATCATCAGATTTTGATGCATAAACGAAAATTTTTAAAGCTTTAAAATCAATGGCTCATATTCTTTATAAATATTCAAGCATTTATAGATATTCAAGCATTTACTGGACTGTTTGGGCATCCAAAAGATTAAAATTGAATTCTGATTTTATTTTTAAAACTGTTTTAGAAATCAATTTGTCAAAACTTTTTGGATAAGCCAATGATACAAGGCAGTCCATAAATCACAAAGACATGGCCACCTCCTCTTCAACGCGTGGCCCCAAACAGATGAGGCGACGTGACCACAACAGATGTGTTTAGCATGATTGATTTACTAGAAATTGACACTTGGATCATGCATTTTTTTATGGAAAAAAAGGTATTTGGAGCTTCAAAAATTTTAAAAACTTGTAGGCATGAAACCTTATAAAAACCTATCATGCATAGGAATCAAACGCTCAAAAAGTGACTCCTATTAAAACAAGCATATAGATCACACCTGTAGGGTTAGAATTTCTAAAAACCACAAGAAATCCAACATCATGTTTCATTTAAGGCTGTTCCCAGTTTGAAGATTTTTCTCTCTCTCTCTCTCTCTCTCTCTCTCAAGCGTTGGCGTGGCTAGTGGTTCTGGATCGTGTTCAAACCCAGATTAATGTCAGGAAACGCAGGCTTCAATTTCCCAACATGTGTGTTCTTTGCGAGAATGCAGTAGAGGACACGACTCACCGATTTTGGTTTTGCCCGGTAGTTCTAGACCTATTCTTTCAAACTTGGGGTGCACTAAAATTTCATGTCTCAAAAAAACCATATTTTTTTTATCAGAATAACATGATGCAAGATTCGATCCCTAATAAACAAACCTTTTAGAACACATTTATGTGGTCAGATTGAGTTAATAAAGCCTGAACCTATGATTTTCAACTCAATAGTTCAATATAATTTGGTGTCGTCAATAGCATCAAATTTCACACACACATATATATATAACAACATAAGATTTATAGATCACATTTGCAAATATTTGATAGTGTTTTCAATCACCCATATATTCCCAAAAGCCTATCTCTAATTTAATGTCTACTTGTAAAATAATATGATCGTTTGTCATATATAATATGATATTAACACATATTAGTTGCCACACCCACAGTTTTTCTCGCTTCAGTGAGGGTTTTTAGTCATTAAAAAAACACATATTTGTCATTTTCAGTTTTGAATTTTATCTAATATCCTATATTTGATAGTGTTTTCAAACACCAATATATTCTCAAAAGCCTATCTTCAATTTAACGTCTACTTGTAAAATAATATGAAGATCTTTTGTCATATATAACATAATGTTAACACATATTAGTCGCCCCACCCATGTTTTTTCTCACTTCGGCGAGGGTTCTTAGTCATAAAAAAAAGTATAAGAGGTACAAGTAGGAGGGCATTTACAAATATAGTTCACAACTCATGTTTGAGAATGTCCCCATAATGTATGAGCCTCCTTTTACTAAAATCTCATAAGAGATACATGCGGGAGGATGTTCGCAAATATGTGAGGACATTCATGTGTAAAGGTCAAGACATTTCCAATTGTGATTGTATTTAGTTAAAAGAGGTTCACATGTGCTGAGGATATTCACATACATGAGTTACAAAGGTCCTCAAAATATGCGAACTTCTTTCTACTAAAATCGCATAACGAGCACAAGCATCAAAACGTTCACAAATGTGTGAAGACATTTACATGCAAGGTCAGGACATTCATAAATATGACAATATTTAGTTAGAGGAGATTCACACATTTTGGAGATTTTTGCTACACATGTTTGCGAATGTCCACCGAATATGCAAACATCCTTTTACTAAAATCGCATAAAGGACATAGGCAGGAAGATGTTCGTAAAATGTGTGAGGACATTTGCATGTGAATGTCAAAACATTTACAGATGTCAGAGTATTTAGTTAAAAGGAGGTTTGCACATCTAGTTAAAAGGAGGTTATAGCACATCTTGGGGGTATTCGCAAACATGAGTTGTGAAGAACATACTATGTCTGTAAAAAGAGAAAAATGTCAAAAAAAAAGTCAAGAATCAAAATCTTGGACATGAGGTGGATTTTGGTAAATTCTGAGTTTTTTTTGAAAATACACTATTTTATAAGGACAGTATGGTTATTTTTTTTGTTAAATATCATATAGACCAATATTTTATTGAAAATTTCAACAAAACTAAGATTTATCACCCAATTTTCCTGGCTGAGAAGAACCCACGTTTGTGACAATGTTAAATGATGAGAACCAATCAGTGTACGCATCCATTTCACGCCGATAGGAACATATGATATTGGCGTGTTTTCTCTTCAATTTTCTCCCTTACATTATTGCCGCTGGGGCCACTGGTTGGACAAGCCAACTACCATTCCACAATCCATATCACGATGGGAAAATATGGTTGATAGATGGGCAAGAATTTAGACCGGTTTCAGTCATCCCTAAACACATACCCTTTCACCACACCTCCCTTAGGTCTCATTGCTGTAACTTGTTTTGATCAAATCTAACCTGTAAATGGATTAAGCATGGTCGATTTGATAGGAATCAATTCTTTGATGGTTTTTTTTAATTAAAACCAAAATGTTTTAAATCATAAAATATTGATTCTTTTACCATGGTTGATTTTTGAATCTTCAAAAAAATCATGCACAGCTCCGAAGCTGGCGATCCAAATGCCGATCTTCACTAAACATTTTTATTATGTTAGATCACATTTAGAGGATCAGATATTATCAAAAACAATTTGCGACGACGAGATCTTGCGGGTTATATTACAAAGGAGTACGAGTTTGAGGAAGACTGGAACCCCTTCGGAATCCATATTGACACCAAGCCTTTCTCTTTCCAGTCGGGTTTGGAGCTGGATCCAAACTGATCACATTGACATACAGTTCATCGACTTTGCTAATTAAGTCCAAAGTCAAAGCCCCAAGCGGGGTTGGTGTAGTGGGGTGGGGCCTTGGCTGCTTGATTCTCATGGGCATCACCCCTCTACCCAAGCCAACGGGTAGCATAGGCTCTAGGGGCAAGGGTCTTATCTTCGGAGTTTTCGCTGCCGGTGACCGTAGGTATGGCAGGCTGAGCCAGCGCGACCAGGCATTCATACCGGGTGTGGTTTTTAAAGGTTACAATTAAAAAAAAAAAAAAGTCAAGTCAAAACTATTCATCCACTATTAGGAGCAATGTTGCAAATAGACAAATTTTCCTTAATCTAGGCTGTCTTGAATGTCCCCTACTTGCTATACCCATCTTTTCAGGTCTTCCGGCTCAATCCTGTCCTTCATTAGTACTCGGTTACTCATCCTTAGGAAGAAAGTGGATCCCTGAGAAAGGAATCCCCATGTCTACAAACTCCAAATCCATCAATATTCATGATTAACAACTAGGGCTGGTAAACGAACTGAGCTGCTCGCAGGAGTTTGGCTCAGATGGAACTCGTTCTGGCTCATCAAATGAGCTCAGCAAGCCGGGCCATGAGCAGCCCATGTACCATAAGTAAGCCGAGCACAATGGGCATTAGGCCTTGTCTCATGTAAGCGCATCTGGATGCAGATAGATATTATTTATGCCATAATTTCATGTGAAAAATAGCATGATAGGTCAACTTGTTAATCTTACTAGATCCGATCTGAAAAGCAACAGTTCTAAAAGCAGTTTTAGGACCAATTAACAAAGTTTACATGCATATTTAAGTAGCTAGCCTAGCGATGGTGAGCTTTTCTTCATAAACGCAGGATCCTAAGAGTCCTCGTATTCTTTGGAAAGTTGTCACTATAAGGATGAGAGTCAATAGCGACTACGTTTCTTGCCGCTATTGGCTTATGTATCGCCGCTATAGGTCTATAATAACGACAAATAATGGCTGCCAATTTTTGGCCTTAGTTGAGTAATGACGGTGACATTTATAGGTCATCCTTAATGTATGACAAACACCGGTGACGAATCTCGCTGAAATTGAAAACACCATTAACGGCGACCCACCCTATAACGGCGACATTTTTATGTTGCCGTTGTAGCCTATAACAGGGAGAACTAACTTGTCATTATAGTCTATAATGGTGATAAGTCACTATTTTAGGCTATGACATCGACAATTATGTCACCGTTTTAGGTTGTAACAACGACATAGTGTTAAGGCCTATAACGCTGATATAGAAGTATTGTCGTTATAGGCCTTAAACTTATAAAAATAAATTTTTATATTAATTTTTATTTTTTATTTCATTAAACAAAATAAAAAATACAATTCAAATATATACTTTAAATATCTTCAAACATACATCCATTCAAATATAAACATACACTTATCCAACCTCCTCAAACATTCAACTTCAAACATACACTTCCAAAATACATTCAAATATTCATCTTCCCTAACCCTCTCATACATTCAACTTCAAACATACATTAAAATATAAACATACACTTCATCTTCTTCATCCCCCTCAAACATTCAACTTCAAACATATATTCAAATATAAACATACACTTCAAAAAAAAAGTACACTTATCCAACCTCCTCAAACATTCATCCTTCTCTCCAACCCCCTCAAACATTCAACTTCAAACATATATTCAAATATAAATATATACTTCAAAAAACAAACACATTTTAAAACACAAACATACATCCTCTCCAACCCCCTCCCCTACATCCTCTCTAAATCTGCAACAAACATACTTCAAAAAACATACTTCAAAAAACAAACATACATCATCTCCAACCCCCTATCTTACATCCTCTCCAACCTACAACAAACACACTTCAGCGACAATCTGACAATTCAAAAAAAAATCATAAAAAAATAATTATGATAATGTTAATGCTGATGATAGCAGTGAAAGAATTCAGTCTGACAACTTACAAATATTTTAATCACATTACAATTCAAGGCTCGATAATGCTTTCACCTTTTCTTGCACTTCTATGAGAATTTGAAAAAAACATAAAAATAACATTAACAAAATATCTTGTCACATTCAAGAGGATATCAACTTCAATTCATATATATATATATATATATATATATTGATATATATATATATATATATATATATATATATATATATTGATGGTTGTTTTGCAATAGTTATTTTAAAACCTTATTTTATCGTTGAAATCATTTTGAAAAATCACCCATCAAGTAATAATAAAAATCGACTTTCCACGAATGTGGCGAGTACGGGTCGAATCCACAAGGAACGGGATACACTCAGATTAAACCTAAACTTTGAATTTTATTAATATTGAATTTGTTCAATTACAGAAAATATTACAATGATTCAAAATTGAACAAGAACAGAAACGAGGCATGTAGTGACTTAAGCCTGCGAATACAAGGGCATTTTCGCCAAATCACTTGATGCGACAATCTATCACTGAGACGAGATGCTCTTACGACAACTTAATATCACCTGCACGATATAAAAACAGAGTTAGTAAACTATATACAGGAATGTGAAGGACTATTTCTAATTTAAGTCTAAAATTAATCGCTAACCTAATTCTGCATAAAGCGAGAAATTGCCAGAGTTAAATTCCTAAACTACTTATCCTAACGTTACAATTAACCATGGATTAATGTTAAAAACCTAATAAAACACTAAAAATTAAAGTTAGAAAAACTACAGGAATCAACTAAGTAAATGACTGTTTCATCCCTGAATAGTGCAAAATGAGAATCAATGAGGTTTTCACAATCAGAAAATTTGAAGAGGCAAACAAAGTCCGATTCTAAGTATTTCTCTTTTGTTCTCTTTATGACCGACTCAAGAGTCTGTCGAACTTTACGGAATTGAAAAACTCATTCGGGAACTCCGGATACAAGCGTTTCAAGTTCGATAAAAATTCTAGAACTGTTTGGCCCAAAATCTAAAATCGCGAAAAACCTGATTTTGCAGAACGCTTAAACATCAAACCAAATCAACTCAAAATGAGTTGATTTTTGGTTTGTGTACAATTAACACTCTAATAAATAGAATAGAATAATAAGTTTGATAAAACTCAGACAGATTGCACGTCAAACGACACTTGCTAGTTAGTGCAAAAACCCATTTTCGGATTCAATGCACTATTCACATCACTAATCTCATGCCTGCACTATTGCTTAAAACATATGTAACTACAGACATTCACATCCTAATCCTAACTACTAAAATTAAAAACAAAGTGAAAACATAATTCTAACAACTATGCTAAGGTTTTGGAAAACACCCTCAATCCACTAGAGTAATTCTAGTCAATGTGAGAGAGTTGAATACCTTAAATGCTAAAAACACTAATACTTACTAACCTAAGCTATCTAAATTAATTAATCTACTGTATACTAACTACTTAAAGCCTAACACATGCTGTGAACACAAGTGTACAAGAATTGAACACTCTTATCAACTATGCAAGACTAACATCGACTAACATGTAACTACTTCTAATTAGAGCTAACATATACACTAGTATAATATGTAAACTCAAATTAGCCATTAGAGCAAGTCTAATCCTGAATTACTCTTTAACAGATAAAGCAGTTACAACATGGCTATGAATCACATAAGGCTAACTGACGTTTTTACAAAATACGAAACATAAAAATCGGTTAAAAGAGAAACAATGCTAGCTAACTCAAAAACCAATCAAACTAGTTATGTGGGTACAACACAGTAAAACAACCTAATGGCATCTGCTAATTGCACAAAAAAATAGATCGGATACTGCAGAGTGCAACAAATTAAACATAGGCATCCAAAATGCCTAAATCAAAATATCTCTAAAGCTTACCAAAAACAGAATTAATATACATATTATTATGGTATATTGTTGCAGCCTAATCACACATACTAATTAACTACTTAAACACCTAACTGATTACTGGTAGCACAAAAACTTACTAACTACACAAAACATCATGCTTAGTCAATCTACTGATTAATAGTTAAAATAACAAAATCTAAGACTAACACAACATATTACAACGATTACTCATGTTCACCCGCCTAAATCGAAATACATCTAAGGCATTGAAACAAGATTTAAGCAAGCAACAATTATTCTACAGAATTTAATAGATCTACATCTGTTATCAACATCAAATGCGTCAACCAGCTAGATTAATTCTAGCTGGATTCAGCGCTAGAAGGAAAACCCAATTCAATTGACAACAATCATCATCACAAACTAAAAAACTGAAGCAATCCTAAAATCTAGACTCGATCTACATGATGTTCTAAACATCAACAGACTTACATTATGGCTGGAACAAAATTGAAAACGCACACATAAAGAAAACATAAAAATCACATGCAAATAGGTTTTTGAACTAGAAGAAAAGGGATGAGAGACTTATCGCGTGCCACCGGAAGTCCGAGGAGTGCAGGGGGAAGAAAGACTGATTCACGCCTTATGAAAAACACCACTGCAGCTGCTTTGGATGTTGTGCGACATTGTGTTGCCGCTTTGAAGTGCGCCAAAGAGTGGGAGATTAAACCGAGACTCGCTCGGGTGGAAGAAAGAGACTGCTAGCAAGGGCTGGCGTTCCGAACGGTGTGGACGTCACACCGGATGGAAGAAGCGCCTCCAACGCAGCTACACAATGCTGCTACTACCGTCCATGGATGCACTGGGCTGGGGTTGCTGCTCAAGAGGGCTATGCCGATGATGGAGGGCAATCCGAGTTGGGCTTGGTTGAGGAAGGAGACCGGCAAGATGAGACCGACAGTCCACGTAGTGCACACAGCACACCACGAGAACACAACACTCCTCAATGGCTTCAACTTGCACAACACAACCAAGGTTAGTAGTTAGCACAAAATGATGATGGAGAATGAAGGAAAGGAAGAGATGATGAAGAAGAGAATGGAGTAAGGAAGAAGACGAAGATGGTGAAGCTCCTAATGGTGGCTAGGAGATGGTACAACCATAGAAAAGGGGGATTGGGGAAGACAATGGAGAGGAAGGAGGGGCGAGCTGGGTGGTTTAATTCCCACGGCCCTCTCTTAGGGTTTCTTCATCGGTTTTAAAGGGAAGAGCCTCTTTTCTGGAAATATCAGAAAAGAGATTAAAATGATCTTTTTAGCTGGGCGCTTCTTTTTAGAGAGGTTTTTAGCAAATATTTTATAAAACTCAAGTTTGGGGGAGTGTGGGTCGGATATGGTGCGTTTTGTCCAGATCCAAGGCCCAAAATGGGCATTTGGATCCAAAATGACTAAATTCAGCCTGACGTTTGACCCGCTACACTCAAAATGCGATATCTCTCTCGTTTTAAGCCCGATTCAAATGAAATTCGAACCGTAGCTCAATGACATCTGTATGCATCTAAGTGTGATTTTTAAACCTATAAATGATGCATTTATGCAGTAATATTATATTATATTTATGAGTAATTCACGCATCATTATATATATATTAGTTTATATATATTTAAAATCAACTTATATATATATATATATAATAATTTTTATTATAATAAAAATTAATACAAGCCAAACATCCTTAAACATAAATCCATTTAAATATACACTTTATACATCCTCAAATATAAACATACACTTCAAACATCTCTTCTAAAACAAATAAACTTAGAGAATAAAAAACTTACCCTCGTATGTTACTTCTATAAGTACGAAAATGATTCAGTATTTTATATAATGCACTCACCCTCGATTCTTGTCTATCTATTTAAATATACAAATAAAAAATTAAGAATCTATTAGATCAAACATATTTAGTATTAGATTATCCAAAAATAAATAAACTTAAGAAATAAGAAACTTACCCTCATATAATAGCTCTGGAGTACCGGGCTTGAATAGTTACTGAAGTCTTTCATTGCTTGATTTGCTTCTGATGCACAAAAGTCAATTTAGTTGTGGTGATGATATTTGGATTCAATTGCAACCTTTATCTTCTACGAAATTACGCATCATAATATTTATCATTCATCATCTTAATCATCTAGGTGTAACGTCATGGGATCTTCGTTGATAGTGTGGGGGGTAATGAATCACCTCCTCCATAATCGTCCTCCTAATATACATTGTTGTCCTGTTCTTCATTCCGTTCAGTTGAATATGGTAGATTCTTGTACACATTTCTTGGTAGTACCTTTCTGAACATTGTTGCACAAGTTGTGGATTATCTGTCTGGGTTTCCTTATATACGGTTCACATTCAACGCAGTTGTTGAGTACATACAAATGAGCTTTTGTATGTTCTAAATTTAAAAGTACAAGTGGTAAACTACCTCTAGCTTTCACGCAAATGTCTGAATATAGACAAACCGGGTGTCCTTATCATGTTTGGCCTATCATCATGTCAGTCTTGATGGTTAAATCTAGTATCAATACCACTAAGATACATTAAGCAAAAGGTTGCATATTCTGTTGAAATATATGCCTTAGAAATGGAAGCTTTTGCTCATGCTTTGTTTCTCATAGTTTGCTTTAATCTACCAAAAAATATCTCGATCGAATACATCCAATGACATTATACTGGTCTAGCAAGTTCGGCCTCACGTGGTAGATGAATGGCTAGGTGCACCATGATGGTAAGTGTATGAAAATATCTTCTCCAAAGTGCATAAAATTACTAGAATATTTTTCTTCATCTTTGTTAAAGCATCTCTTTTCAACGTCCTTGCACACAACCGTCTAAACATATCACTCAAACGGATTAGAGGCATGTCAATTGTCTTCTTTAGATATCCATGAATTGCAAAAAGAAGTAAGCCCTGGAAGAAGACGTGACTATCATGACTTGTTATTTTAAAAAATTTAGCATTGTTTTTTGTTTATGCATCGCCCAATATTAGATATGTAGCTATTGAAAAACTTTATATCCTTCAACCAATCAAGAAACCCCTTCTTATGCATACTCAAAAATGTGTTATGTGCATGTGGTTTCTTCGGTGTTGCACCACTTCTATCTAAGTGTATCTGATGACGTATCTTTCTGAGTCTTAAATCTTTTCATGTATTTTTGTTGTCCTTTGTTTTTCCCTTCACATCGAGCAGTGTATATAAGATATTGTCACATATATTCTTCTCAACATGCATCACATCTAAGTTGTGTCTTAGCTTCAGTAATAACCAATATGGTAGTTAGAAAAATATGCTCTTTTGTCCAATTTAGATATTTTTTGTTGCCAGCACATTTTTTTCTTTTTTCACCTATCCATACTCTTCCGAACTCAATAGTACCATTACTTAATTGTACCTCTAGTTCACCTCCCGATAATTCATTTGGTGACCCTCTAAGCTCCACTTTACCATTGAACTCCTTTTGATGATGCCATGGGTGATCTTCTGATAAGAATCGACATTGTGTCATGTAACATATTTTTTGTTGAAATTCAATCTATCTAACCATGTATTGACATTGTAAACTATACACGCAAGCTTCTTTTTCGAAGACCACCCTGATAAGTTGGCATATGTTAGAAAATCATTAATAGTACACATTACCACCACTCGCATCTAAAATATTTCTTTAGTTGATACGTTGTATATGCTAATGCTTTCATCCCATAACTCTTGCAAATCTTTGATTAACAGCTGCATGTAAACATGTATTTCATTTTCAAGTGCCTTTGGTTCAGAGATAAGTAGAGAAAGATGTATGAAAGGATCTTTTATAGACACCCATGGGGGAAAATTATATGGCAATAATACTACATGCTACATGTTGTGTGACACACTCATATTTTTGAATTGATTGAAATCATTGCTTGCCAAGCTGAGACGAACATCGCGAGGTTTCACTGTGAATGATATATGTTCTCTTTTAAACTCCTTCTACACTGCAGAATATGGTGGATGAATTAGTATGTTCTCATCACTTGTATGTCGGGTCTTATGCCACCTCATATTTGATGTTATTTTTGTTGTCATGAACAAGCGTTGCAATCTTGACTTTATGGAAAAATATCGTAACACCTTTCGAAGAACTATCATTCTTTTTCCTTTGTATGGTTTTCATCTTGAAGTATTGTACTTTGAGCACGTTTCTTTCTTCTTATGCTTCTCTCAGAAAAGCACGCAGTCATTCACGCATGCATCTATCTTCACATAACCAAAGTCGGTGTGATTAACAAATTTATTTGCCTCATAGTAAGAGTTTGACAATCTTTTTCACTCAGACAATGCCTCCAACAAATTAATCAGCAGGTCAAATAATTTGTCACTCCAATTGTTCATTGATTTGATATGTAATAACTTGAGAATGAAAGCTAGTTTTGTTAACTTTGTACAACCTGAATATAGATCGCTTCGAGCATCATCCATTAAGTCTTTAAGGTATGTGTGTTCACCATCATCGTCTACAGTTGAATCCAATGTTGTCCTCATAATAACGTCGTTCAACATTTCTTTGACCCGATCATGAACCTCTGTCGTATCCTTGTTGTCATCATGATATACATGCATTGTATCTACATGAGTTTGAGCCATACTCATATGGGAATCAATATATTTTATGGTAGAACCACATCCAATCAAGTGTAGTTTGATCAGTGGTACAACTTTATATTTTTTATTCTTGCAGTCTCGACATGGGCATCACATTCTACGAGCAGAATCGACATGAGCACATGACTCTTCAATAAATCAATCAATTTTAGATGTATAAGGTTCAGAACTTCTATCATGAATGTGTATCCACGATTGATTCATATTCATAGACAATGACCCCACTATATTTAACAAGAGAATCTTTGATTAATGGCATTTACAAATAAAAATATAAAATTATAAAATTATAAAAATCTAAAAAATACCCATAAAATTATCTAAAGTTGAGAAAAGGTATATATATATATATATATATATATATATATATATATATAGATAGATAGATAGATAGATAGATGAGTCACTAGAATATGAGAACTAGGATATGCTAACTAGATTTTTAAATATGAGAACTATAATATTGTAAACTCATTTGTATTACATTATAAAGGAGTATCAATGGAACTCAGACTCATGTGATACACATTTAACATGAATCTACTCAGCAGTCATACAATGCACTCAAATGGGCCAATATTGTGAACATAATAAATTTACTCTAGATCTTCTTATAAAATTTTCATGTAGATTTGCAAAGCGTGTCCCATTTTCTAACCCATTGACAACTTGCTTGTATGTGATGTGGTAATATTGTAGACATGGGGACAATCCTTTTTATAAAGTTGTTCAATATGACTAACATGTCTCAACTTTTAAGTCAACTGGAAGTACAATTGACTTTAAGAAAACTCTTTTTATCCCCTTCATAACTTGCATGTGTTAGCATGGATACAATTATACACATGAGGATACAACATTTTTATGAGTTTTTTCAATATGCCTTGTATACAAGGGAATACCAAGCAACAATGGAGTATATGCGTGACATATACTTTCATTAATCATTATGCATGTGGACTTGAAAGAACCATGAATATAATTGAAAAAGTAAACAAAAAGTAATTGAAAAGTAAATAAAAAAGTATATGAAATGTGTGACATACATGTTTTCATGCTATTTATAAAAAAAGTAAATAAAAAAAATAAATCCTAAGCCCTAACAAACATCATTCATAATTTTATATATATGCTAATTGAAAAAAATACCCTAAAATTGTAAGTTTCTAACTAAAATCAAGTATGTAGAATCATGTTTACTATTTATTGAAAAAAACACAGAAATAAACATTCATTTTATTTAAAAAAGAAAAAAATAAACAGTTGCTAATTAAAAAATTTACAAAAAACCCAAACCCTAAAAAAAGCACAAACCAACCCGGGATAGGCTCGATGCTAGGTTAGGCTCTGTTGAACCCAACCGAAGCTAGGTTTGACACTTGTGGCAACGAGGGGAGAAAAAGAAGAAAAAAGAGAAGAGAAGGTGGAGGAGGGAGACCTTCAAGAGGGATGCTGGGGTCTGACAGCGAGCAAGGAGGAGGAAGGCCGGAGTCTGGTGGCGTCACCCGAGCAGGGAGGAGGGAGGCTAGAGAGAGAGAGAGAGAGAGAGAGAGAGAGAGAGAGAGAGAGAGAGAGAGAGAGAGCAAATTTTTTTTTAAGGGCCCGTCAAATCTTAATTATAGACTCAATAATGGTGACATATATGTCACTATTATAGAGTGAAATCTTATAACGACAATATTTATATATCATTGTTATTGATATTTAACAATGACATTATTGACTGTTAAATATTATCGTTAAAGTGGTTTTAATGACAATATTTAATGGCTAAATAATGTCATCGTTAAAGATATATCTTTAACGATAACAATTGTGTCTTTGTTATAAGTATGTTTATAACAACGACATGTGTGCCATAGTTTATCAATAGTGGAAGCATTTATTATCATCGTTAAAGCGTTGCAGCTATTGACCCTCATCCTCGTAGTGGCTGGTGATGATTTTGAAAGCAATTTTTTTAAACCAAAAACTGCATACCAAATAATAATTTTAAAACCAGCTCTTGCACTCGTTGCAGAGTAGCAAGTCGGATTGTCTCCTCAGGGAACGGAACTTAGGCAAAACAATTCACTTAATTCACTTTATTAATATCTGGAAAAGAAAATTACACTATTCTTAATTACAAGCTAGCTGAAAAACAAATGGGACAGAAATAATAAAAAATCTAAACTATGCTCAGACCCTCTAGCAAAATCCAAGGAGCTTGATAATCCTCTTCTTCTTTTGTATCCACCTCAGCCCACCCTCCTCCTTATTCTGGCACGGTATAGGGACCTGTAATATAAAAAAATAAAAAGGAAACCTACCCTATTATAAACAATAAGCAAAGAAATATCGAATAAAGAAAATATAGGGACTACGAAAGGGAACTAAATTAAAAGGGATAATTAATAACTAATTAACTAACAAACAAGAAAATACATGATAACCGAAAATCAAGAAACTAAAGATTTAAACTAATTAATAACTAACTAAAGAACAAAGCTAACTAGCAAACAATTAATAAAAGTATCTAAACTAACAATTAATTTGTCTAACATGCTGTATGGATTTAACAAATTAACTAATAGCAAATCTGAAACAAACTAAAAACTAATTGTAATATATAAACTAACTATCTTAATCAATGAATTAAAACAAGGAACATGAATCGTCTAATGTTAAACCTAACTATTCTATACAATGTTCAAGATTACAATTAAAAGCTAAACTGAACTAACGAATTAAAATAGGTCTAAACTAACTAATCTAAATCTGGAAATAAAAATGAACTGAATTAAATTATTTAAACTAACTAATTATCAATGCACATAGAACTAATAAAAATCGGCTATTAATGTATTTAACTAATCTACTTCTAAAGGCAAGAAGGAAAACAAAACTATACTAAAAATAAGGTAAATCAATTAAAACTAACTAACAAAATTACACAAAAATCATCTACAACAAAGCATGACTAAACGGAAATAATATCAACTATTCTAAGAAAAGCGATAATTAAAATAAAAGAGGGAAATCGGCTAAAGTAATTTGATATGAACTAATTACCCTAATTAAACTAAACTAATGATGTTAAATTAAGAATAACATTAAGCTGATTAATGTAAAAGAAAACAAAGATTAATGAGAAATTTTAAAACTACAATTTAAAAGGAAGAACTATTATCAACTAAATCGGTTAAAATTTACACATCTAATTAAAAATGATGATTAATAAATTAACAACTAAATTTTAATCTAACTAATAAATTTTGGAATTAAATATTATCAACTAACTACTGAGAAAGAACATACGAATAAATTAATCTATGCGGCTTAATTAAAAAAAATAAAACAACTAACTATTTATTTATTTATTTATCTAATTTAATCTAATAATTGAATAAAACTAGTTTAAACAATTAGCAAAAAAGCAAGAACATGAATTAAACATTGAATAAACTAATCTAATACTGAAAATAAACAAGAACTAATCAGATCTAATTACTAAATAATCAAAATAATTAAAAAGATTATAAAAACCTTTAATCAGCTAATTTAGAATTTTTTTAAAATTTAAATCTAACAACTACCAAAAATTGAAAACCTAATCTAAATTAAATCTAACCTAATTTTAACTAAAAATCATGTAAAATATAAAAACAATCTAATTTATACTTAACGATTTTACTAAAACAGAAAAATATGCATGAAAAATCAAGAAAATCGATAAAACTACGTTTTGCCTAATTTTTATTTTTGAAAAACCTAAATCTAAAAGTAAAGAAACTCAGATCTAATCTAAAACTACTCTAAACTTAATCAAACCAAAGCAAATATAAAAATAAACTACGTTATGGATTCATACAAACAGTTTTTTACAAATCAGAACTCACACAACGGGCCTTTTCGGTTAAGTTCTTCAACCCAGATGACTCAAAACTCAATCGAAACACCAAAAACAATGACCAGACATTAAAAACATATCCTAGACAATAAATAACACATAATATCAAAAACCAAAAACAAAACGAAAAAGAAAAGGGGCCAAGACTCGGGTTCTTTAAAAAAAATAGGGAATAAAGACCAAAACTAGAAAGAGGGAGGAAGGCGCACCTCAAAGGCTACCTGACGAGTGTCAGGGTAGAAAAGAGCAGACTTATACCTTGGTTTTCATGCCACAAACATCTTTTTTGTTGCTGGAACTACCTTGTAGGGAACTCAATTTAGAACATACATAGATGTGCAAAGAGCTTCTTTACATAACAGTTTTGGTAAATTTGCATATGAGGGTCCTATAGTATCTCTCTACTACATCATTTTGTTGTAGTGTTTTAAGCATTGTAGTTTATAGATCAATTCCATGTTCTCAACAATAATCATAAGATTCACTTAAGGTATATTTTTTACCTCTATCAAATTTTAATATTTTTATTCTGCGCTTAAGTTGGTTTTCAGTTTCTCGATGATATTCCTTGAATTTTTTAAGTGCCTTAGACTTATGGGATATGAAGTAAATGTATTCATATCTATAAAAATCATCAACAAAATATAGTAAAGCATGGCTCTATGGATTTGGGTCCTAAAAGGTCCACACACATTTATATGGATTATTTCTAATAATTCAGATGTTGTAATTGCTTCTTTTGGGAAAGGTTTTTTTGCCATTTTACCACATATACAAGACTTGCATTTTCTAAATAAATTTTCATCAAAATTTGACAATAATCCCAATTTGATCATTTTTCTTCATGTTTCTCAAACTAACATGTTCTAATCTTTGATACCAAACATTCACATTTATAATCAATGCACTATCCAAGTAAGCAGAATAAGTGAATACTTTATTCATTTTAGAAATACTCAACTTAAACAAACCATGATCTTGGTCGAATATGCCTTCAAATATAACTCAACGATGCTTACCCATAATGATCTTATCATAAACAAATCTGACTTCACGACCCTTCTTAACTAGGGTAGGAATTGACACCAGATTGCATCTCATGGATGACACATACAATTCATCTGTCAAAAGAACACTGATTCTTAATACATTCAATATATACAACCTAATTCCCATGACATCACAATATGTATTATTTCTCATATATACTCAATGTTCTTCTAGTCAATATTCCTTCAAGTCCACTACTTTGTTTTTGCTTCTTGCAATGCGATGAGTATCCCCAGAATTCACCCACCATCCAGTGATATCTTGGTCAACAAACAAACATTCCAATATAACACATACTATGTCACGCTCCTTAGAACAATCATCATTCCTCTTGTTACGCCTGGGTGGGTGTCTAATATGTGTTAATATGATGTTATATATCACAAAAGATCATATTATTTTACAAGTAGACATTAAATTGAAGATCGACTTTTGGAAATATATTGGTGTTTGAAAATGCTATCAAATATTTGCAAATGCGATCCAGAAATCTTTCATTGATATATATATAGGGAAACTAGAATATGTTTACCAACCAAATATATTTGCTGATATGAATCAAGATTTTCATAGGTTTCTTTTGCAAATCTAACCCTGCAAACGCATTTGGCGTGGTCCATTTTCTAGGAATTGACTATTGGATTATCATAATCCGATCAAGAAATGTGATTTTTTATGCTTGAATATTTATGAAAATTTTAAGTCATAGATTTTTAACCCTTAAAAGATCCTTTTTATACATAATAATTAAATGGACCAAGAGTCTATTTATGTAAAACCAGTGTCTAGATCACATTCATATAGTGAAATTTTCTAAAAAGGTAAGAAATCCTATGAGAATCTTTGATTCATACCAGTAAACATATTTAGTTGGTAAACATATTTTAGTTACCCTATATATATGTGTGTATGTGTGTGTACTTTGGTGCTATTGAAGACACGAAATTATATGAAACTATTGAGCTGAAAATCATAGGTCCAGGCTTTATTAACTCAATCTGACAACATAAATGTGTTCAAGAAAGCTTGTTTGTTAGGGATCAAACCTTACATCATATTATTCCGAGCCAAAAATATGGTTTTTGGGACATGCAATTGCAGTGCATTGTGGATTGTTAATTTTTGAAGCCCTTAAAAAGCTTGCTTATGTGTCATAATCATATGATTCAAAACTCATTCTCACTAATCAAACATTGCCTATAACATCCTTAAGATTTAATTTACAAAAATCTAAAACCTGTGATTTTCAGCTCAATATTCTATATAATTTGGTGCTTTCAATAGCACCAAATATTAATCCATATATATATATATATATATATATATATATATATATATATATATATATATGTGTGTGTGTGTGTGTGTGTGTGTAGGGAAATGTAAAGCTACAAAATGGGCACGTTACTAAATGAAACATGTTATTGCATTTCTAGTGTATTTCAAAATTCTAACCCCATAGATGTGTTTAGCATGATTGATTTACAAGAAATCTGTATATTTTTTTTATATATTTGCATAGAGAAGCCACTCTCAGAATCAAAGACCTAGTCGTGCTGGCCTGCCATACTTAAGATAATTGTCTTAGCATCAAAAAACTTTGTGGGCTTACCCCTTGCCCCTAGGGAGTCGCCATGCTTCAGCTTGCGCAAGGGGTGATGCCCATAGAATTTGAACCAAGACCGCCTGCATAGCGGCCTAGGCCCTGTCTTATTACGCCAAACCCCTTTGGTTTTAGAAATCGACACTTGGATCATGTATTTTGGATAGAAAATGGTATTTGGAGCTTCAAAAATTTATGAAAATTATAGGTCATTGATTCTTGAAATCTTATAAAAACCTATCCATACATCGGAATCAAATGCTCTAAAAAGTAATTCCTATAAAATTCTTGGGTAGTCAAGACTAATTTTATCATGTTACTATTTACTTTGATTTTGAATATTGGACTTCTACTTATCATTATTTGCCAAATTTTTATAAAATTAAGAAAAATTATAAGCAAATATTGTACCTCTAAACATGTAAAGATTGCTAAACTAAATGGAAGTAACTTTCCTGTGTGGAAAAGTAGAATCTCACTAGCCCTGACATTAGAAGGCATAGAATATATGTTCGATAAATAAATGTTTGAACCTAATGGCAAAGCAATCAAAAAGGATAAAATTCACTACCAAAAATTTAAGAGAGATAATTTACTTGGTTGGACCATCATGGTAGCCTATATGGAGGATGACCTCATTAGGGTCTTTGATGATTACCTTACTCTAAAGGGTATGTTTGGTGTTATTGTAAAAAAATGACACAATGTCAGAAATCTATATCCAACTCCTAGAATAATATAGCTTCTTGCAAGATGAAGGGAAGTGGCAATGTCATGGACCATATGAATAAGATGTTGGTGATGGCTAAGGATTTGGCCATTGCAGGAAATGTCATTCTTGATCGTGATCGTATGTAAATATCAACAATCCTAAACTACCCTTAGACTTAAGGCCAAAAACTTGAACATGGCTAAGCTTCAACCCCAAATAGCAATTGAACAAGACCATTTAAAAAGGGATAAGAAGAGTGATCCGTTTGTAGCCCAAGATATTGATAAGAGTTGCCATAGGCAATTCAAACCACACTAGTTTAGGAAAGGATCCAATCTTAATTTTGGCAAATATAATAAGAAAGGGTTTTCCTTGCTCGGGTGAGGATTCTTTGTCATTTAAAAAACCACATATTTGTCTTTTTCAATTTTGTAATTTATCTAATATCCTATATTTTAAACATCATATAGGCCAATATTTTCTTTGAAATTTCCAGAAAACAAAGATTTATCACCCAATTTTCCTGGATGAGACGACCCCTCGTTGCATCTCAAGTTAATGCAATAATGCAAAGTCATGATGAAAACCAGCCACTTCCCCACGTCCATTTCATGCCGATAGGGACATATGATATTTGGCTCATTTTCTCTTCAATATTTTTTCCCTTACATTATTGCTGTTGGGGCCACTGGTTGGACATGCCAACTACCATTCCACAATCCATATAGTGATGGGAAGGGAAAAGATGGTTGATAGCTGGGCATGAATTTAGACCGATTTCGATCATCCCCAAACACATACCCTTTTATCATAGGAAAAATGATCATGTTGTCCTTGTAAAATTAGGTGATTTTGGAAATGAAAAATAACTATATTGTAGTATAATAATGATGTGTTTCCTTAAAAACCTTACAATTTGCTAAATCCTCACCATGACCGAACCCTCAAAAGTGCCTATAAAATGTGATTTTCTTGTGTGTAGTTTGTTGTGGTATAAAAAGCGATCATCTTATTTTCATATTTTTTGGGGTTTCTTTGTGACTTCCTGTAACTATTTTCAGCCACTTTTTTTTGGTGATTCATCAACAACAATTCATCGTTGGATTTCGATGGGGCTGCAACTCTGATTGGGTCCAAAGGTGTTTTTCAGTCTGAACTTTCTTTTTTTTTAGAAAATAAGCATCATCTAGGCCCATGCATATTTGTGTGTTGCCCCATCCTGCCTCACCCCGTTTGGACCCAGGATGGAGAACATGAGCCATGATGGACTTAGGCTTTTCTCCACCTTGCCCCGTCCCTGTCTCCAATTCTCGCCTTGCCCCATCCCCGATCATTCTTTAAGGATAGCAGTGAACCAAGGGAAAACAGGCTCCGTCGTGCCTTACCCCGTTTGGACTAGGGGTGGCAATTTCTGACACGACCCACCAACCCGACCCGCCAACCCGCCTCTTACGTGGGTTCGGGTTGGGCTTAAGCCAACCCGTTTAATAAACGGGTCGACCCGCGTAACCCGTTTATTAAACAGGTCGGGTTCGGGTTGGGGGTATGCCAACCCGCCAACCCAGCTGACCCGTTTAATAAACGGGTTAGGCGGGTGGGTCAACCCGCCAACCCGACACGTCAACCCGTCAACCCGACCCGCCAACCTGCCTACCTGCCAACCCGATCCGTCAACCCGCCAACCCGACCCGCGAACCTGAAAACCCGTTTACCCGACCCAACCCATTTATTAAATGGGTTGGCGGGTCGTGTCGGGTTACCCGTTTATTAAACGGGTCGGGTTCGTGTTTGCCACAGCCGACCCGTTTAATAAACCGGTCGGGTTCGGGTTGAGGTATGCTGACACGCCAACCTGCCAACCCGACCCGATTGCCACCCCTAGTTTGGACTAGGGATGGAGGACATGAAACAGGGATGAAGGCGGGAATGGAGGTTAAAATCAAAACCCGTGCAGGGATGAAAGGCAGGATTTTGAGATGGGGGTGGGGGTTGAGACCTTGACCCCAACCTGGACCCGGACCCGGACCCGGACCCGGACCCCAACCCCGGTCCACTGCCATCACTAGAAAAAAGTCGCTTGGTTCTGTCTGTGACCTTTTATCCCACTTTTTCATGGTATTGTTCACTCTCCAAAACCAACAAAATCGAGATTAAAACCGTACATTCGATCGCGCATGTGGGTCCCACCGAAAACTGAAAGGTTTTGCCTTGAATAAAAAAAATCCGGGGCCATCAAACGTGCCCTAAGAAATTCCAGCTACAATGGAATCCCGAGTTCGATTCATTGCGAGTGGAGGGCTCGTGAAAATCGGGGGTACGGTCAGGTCGAGGGGATTCTGAGATCCGACTCGGCATTTGGTCTTTCCTCCCCCAACGTCCCCCGCTCTCCTTTTTATTATAAATTTTATAAAAAGGCGTCTACATTTTAGCATAGTTACAAATCCACGCCTATCTGTTTAAAATTTACATTTAACCTCTTTGATTAAGGTGGTTAATTTCAAAGGGTCTGCATCTCCTTTGCATTTGGGGGAAATGTGAGAAGTGGTTGGGTAAAATTTTTCATTGGCCATAGGGACATTTTTGTCTTATTCTCTCACTAACCTAGTTTAAACCATAGTTAATTTAACTGTGGTATTTTGGAACTAGGGCTGCAAATGAGTCGGGCGGTCCTGAAGGCGATCCAGCGGAGGTTCAAGATGAAGGTCCTAACCCTAACCGTGGACGCCATCAACGAGGTCCTCACATTCGTCAATCGCCACGACGATGACGATGACGAAGGCGAAGGCCTTGACCTCCTCCTGGATGAGGTCGTCAAGGAATCCCGTAATTTCCCTCTCCCTCTCTATCTCTCTCTCTCTCTCCCGCTTTTTTTTAGCTTCGAAGGTTCTCTTTTTCCGGCAGTTAAATCGCCAGTTCTGAACAAGGACACGATTCGTAAGTTCATCGCTCTGCTGTTGGAGGCAGAGGCTGGCGTTGATTCGATCGTGAGCTCACGGAAGCTGTCGGCATTGCGAATCATCGATGCCTTCAATGTCCCCAAATTTTGCTACGATCCGATCAAGAAGTTGTTCTACCAGTATGCACATTCTCCCCTTTGTTTCCTTTTATATTGCTCCTCCTTTCCTAGTATTTGGACGTGTTGATCATACTTTATGGCAACTGTAGGCATACTGGATATCTTCCGATACATGGCGATGCGGCTTCAAAAGCTGCTTTGTATAGGGACAGGATTCAATTGTTGTATCAGAGGCTCTCGCGTGATCGCCACTTCTCGAAGCGTGCGTTTCAGACCGACCTCTCTGACTCAGGAGTACCAAGTTGTGAGGTTGGGTTCTGAACATCTTCCTTTTCGATGAGTGTTGGATTTGTAAACTGTGGGTTGTTTGTAATTCAAAATTTGAGTTTGGAATGCTGGCCTGATGGTATCTGAATGTTGTTTGGCCTAGATAACTTTCATCATGTCGCTTACAGGATGCACGGCGAGGCGCTGGATCATGGGCGTGCCAAAAACAAGAGATGATGAAATAAAAGCCCTTCATGAGTGTGAAATATGGGAGATAGTGCCAAGACCCGAAGAGAAGAATGTGGTTGAGTCAAAGTGGATTTATAATATAAAGTATAAACTCGATGACTCAATAAAAAGCTACAAGAACTAGCAAAAAAGGTTACACACTCAAGAGTATAGCTTTGCTTATGATGAAACGTTCAACCTTATTGTCAAGATGTGTTTTATAAGTTTGATTTTTTTCCTTGCAATTGACTATAGTTGGCTTATAAATTAGGTGAATGTGAAAAATGTGTTTTTATATGGTAGCTTGAAAAACGTGTATGTGAAAGAGTCTGCCAGATATAGTGTTGAAGACCTAAGATCACATATTTACAAACTGAAGAGGTCATTACATGGTTTGAAGCAAGACTCGAAATCTTGGTGTAGAAGTTTCTATTCAGAATTTCATAATCATGGTTTTCAGCGATCTTCACTTGATCATTTTTTTTTGTTCATAGGAAGAAAGGAAGAATGACGGTACTACTAATTTATGTTGATGACATCATTGTGACAGGAAATTTATAACATATTAAAAAAGTCAAAGTTGTCCTTGCTATGAAGTTTCAAATGAAAGATCTTGAGAAATTGAAGTATTTCTTGGAGGTAGAGGTAGATAGAACTCAAGATAGTGGTTTTATCCTAACTCAACACAGTAAGTTGATTTCCAAACCGAGTTTAATACACCAAAAATTGAGTGGTAGAGAAGGGAAATTGTATGGTGATCCAACTGTATATAGAAGTATAGTGGGTATACTTCAGTATCTCACGTGATAGTATATATTGTGAATCAAGTATCTCAATTTATGTATGAACCAAGAATGTCACATGGAGTCAACAAAAAAACTATTGAGGTACTTGAAGGGCATGACAAAAGATGGATTGGTATATAAGAGGAGATCACAAGGAGAGGATATGTTAATGCTAATGCTAATGGCACCCAGATTGGGTAGGAGATCTAGATAGAGGAAGGTCTATTTTCGGCTATTGTGTTTATATTGTCAGAAATTTCATATCCTAGAGCAGTCAGAAGCAACGGGTTGTTGCTAGGTCAAGTATTGAAGCCTAATACAGGGCTATAGCAGCAGCCACATCGAAATTGATTTGGATAACATATCTTTTGACTGAGTTGGGAGAAAAAATAGCAAGTTCGGTATTATTTTGTGACAATCAAAGTGCCGCTAGGATATCACTAAATCTGGTAAAGCATGGTAGAACAAAGCATATTGAGATCAACTAACATTTGATTAGGCAAAAAATTGAAGATGGAGAATTCAAAGCAAAGTTCGTGGGAATGAAAAATCAAATAGCAAATTTATGTATGAAGGGTCTAACATTGGAGAGATTTTGGTATCCAAAGAACAAGTTGTTCATGATAAAAACCTTGTACAACTTGAGGGAGGAGGCTATTGAAACGTGATTAGGGATGTCAATGCCTTTTAGACTTGGACCTATCCAGATCCAATATGTTTATGATTGGGGTATGTGGGTTGGGCTGTGTAATCGTTTTGTATATATTCCATTATTAGCCCTCATCAGTCATGTATTCCTTTTATATTGATGAGGGCAATGTTGTAATATATTCATACTGAACATATAAATTAGAAAGTCAGCTACACGTTCCCACATTGGGAAACGTAAATTGAAGGCCAGCTCTTAGAACTCTGATAAAGTTGAATATACCTAAATCTATTAGTCCTAGGATGGTGCATGTTTCCATTACATTGAGAGTGAACGTTGGAAAGATCGAGTTTTAGTTTTTAATTCATTTGATGGGACACTGATGCTTTCTTCAAATTAGCCTTTATTGTTTTTAATCGGGTATTTTCTCTCTTTATTACCAGGCTGATGCTATCAGTTTTGTGCACAGGATAAAGTTTTACACACAAGAGATGGTGTTTTTTCGGCACGATCTACTGTATCGGATGCGTCGATCTTGTCTAATTCCTCCTTCAAATGACAAGACATATGACCCTTTTGAGCATGTAACTTCCTTTTTCTGTATGAGACCAATATTGCCTTTCTATACAGAACCTGTAACTGACATGTTCGGTGTTTAATGTAGCTTGTTGCTACCATTACTCATCAAAGTCATCTCTGCCCTTTGCCGCTGGCTGTACAACCAATAATTTGGAACTACGACCACTGCCTGCTACTGTACCCTACACCACATACAGTAATGTTGAGATAGACCTATGCATTACAGTTGAACGCACTTTCACTTGTTTACCTGATTATCTAGCCTCTAAATTTCTTATTTTGTTGCGGATGCAGATAGTATTAGGTGATTGTAGTGACCAGAAGATGTTCAAGTATATGGGTTGTACTTGCTTTAACCCAGGCTCATTTTCTAATGACAGTACATTCATTGCCTATCGACCCTGCACTCAGGAAGTTGTGCTATCATCCAAGGTGTATCATTAGCTGCTATGACCATGTGGAATTCCAGTATACTGCCTGATCATGCACTAAGGCGTTGAAGATTACAATGAGATTGGGTCCTAGGCAGGCCTTATGGGTGGTAAATATTTAATTAGAAGAAAGAATGCTGTTTGATTGCACCCACTGGCTGCAGTTCATTTGAAAAAGGTGGTTATCATTATGCAGATGTATTGGATTCCACTCACTTAGGGTGTTCGGGCTTCTTTAATAAAAAAATGAAGGTTGCTATAAATGGAATTTCAATCTACTCGTGATGGGAAACACTCCCTCTACAACTTGCTTGCCTATAAACATGGTATGAGCAAACTCCTTGGCAGGGTTCCCTACTGCATGACTGCTGCACTTTGCATGATCTCACCTATAATCAGCTAATAAATCCAAAGGTTCCGACTTGTTTCTCACTAATCGCTATTGATGCTCTTGTTGATGTATTGGGTCACAAGTAGAACAAAATCACCAAGCATCGAAAAGGAGATCACAAGATAAAGACTAAGACTTTCATGATTGTGATACTCCAACCAGTATGGCTGGGAAATAAGCTGAGCTGCTCGTGGCTTATCTTGCATTTAGCTTGTTAGAATTTGTTCAGACTTGTAAAATAGAAATGATAGGTGTATGGCCTTGCTGAATTCCTATAGTCTTGTCAATTTTTCTTATGTAAAAGCACAATTTCTGTTCCATAAACTAAAAGGTAGAATGATCTTTTTACAAGCTTCAGAACATGCCAACCCTGATGGAAGTTGTATACCTGGAAGTTCCATAAACTAGGTCCTATGGATAATTGTATACCTGTTTTTTCTCTTTATTCAGCTTCATTGTGTCAACACTCGAAGATCTCATCACTTTGGCCCTAATACTTATATCCTAAATCAGAACCATTTCACCGTCCTCCCTTTGCCTTTCTTCTCACTACATTGATTGTGTGATTAGGAATAGGTTGGATCTTGGGTTTGGTGTCCACTTAACAGAAATTAGATTTCAGAGGTAAAATAAAGAGAAAGCCAACCTGACAATGTTTGGGTATGGGACTTTATTATAAATCTGACCGAGTTCTGGTCCAGATAAGAATATTATATATAGAAGTCGAGCCATATACCATAACCTGATTTTGCAATGTAGTTCAAGTACCAGATCCAATCCCTGTGTATCATATGAGTGAAAACAGAACACAGCGAGGCTCAAACCAGGGTCCTCTGCATAAAAACAGGCAGCTTCTCACTATGCAACCATTGTTATTAATGGTATAGCACTCTACAAGTACTTAGACAAATCTCAACTCATCTCAACCGACCTTGCCCGAGTTTCCTGGCCCAGTGTTCAGTTATACAGGTATGGTTATGTATGGGATCTCTCATACATGACCCATACCTAACCATAAATATAGTTTGGTGTGGGATGTCTCATACATGACCCAAGAAGTACTTGAATCCGATTCCATACCCAACAGTCTGTTATTTGGTTAGATTCAGATACACTCTGGGACTGGATATCAACCATTGACAGCGTTAATTGTCAAGCAAGAATTAGCCACCATGTTTGAGAGCACTTTGCCAATTTGCTTCTCTAATAACATAACCCAATGTTATGGAATCAAATTGGCTGATTCGAATTGAACCAGCCCCAAATTGATTTGCTTCATGCCTGAATATGCCCATTATAAAAAAATCAGCCAATTCAATCCCGAACTAGCCCGATTCGATCTGAATCGAGGTTGAATTGGGTTTTTTTTATTTTTTAAAATTATAGAGATTTTTGAATTAAAAAAAATAAATTGACCAATTTTGCCCAAAACAGAACTGATTCTCTAAAACTTTTTGAAAATCAATTTGGTTCAGAATCCTTTGAACCTTTTTAACGACACTGGCATAACCACCTGTTTGGCTTACCAATCCTATGAGATGAAGAAGAGCATGCCAAGATGATGGAGATTTCAGATTGGGTGAATGCGCAAGAAGAAAAATATTGTTTTCTTAACATTCAATGAACCATAAATTTCCAATTTCTGATTTATTTAAAATATTGGTTATGCATGATCCAATAAAAAATCGCTTCAAAAACCCAGTTTTATCGTTAGTTTTGAGAAACTGCAATGTAATCGAGATTATAAAAAAATTGCATATTCTGAAGTTTTTTCTGCGTTTTTAGCGTTTCTCATTAGTGTAGGATTTTCTTAAGTTTAATTAGATTAGGTTTTAATCAATTGAGCTTTAGTTAGTTTAGGAATGTGATTTAGCAAACACGTTTTTCAAAGGAACACTTCTTGGAAATTTCAGAAAAATACTTGAACTTCATTTGAAAAAGTGCTTTAACCAAGCTTTCAACTATAAATAGGATCATTAGAGAGGGAGGAGGTGTCTTCACCTTCTTGAAAATCATGCCCTCTCCCTTGCCTTCATCTTCTCTTCACCCTTCGTTTTTTTATCTTGACCGATTTTTTCTCTTAATCTATTTCAAAAATTTGGTGTGAGTTTTATGAAAATGATTTTTAAAACAATATTTTTAATGAAAACAAGTGTGAAAGCCCGACACCAAATAATAAAAACCAGCTCACATGAGTGGTGGAGTTCAGGTCGAACTCAGGAAACAAGAAATACATGTATTCAAACACACAAGCTAAACTATTCTCTATTGCAAAAAAAAAAAGAATTAATTCAATAATTAACTAACTAAGGGAGTACGTCCCTATGCAGAGGGCTTAAACAAAATAAATAATAAATGGTTTATTACAGACCTAATTAAATGAATAAATATCAGAAATAAAACCCTAATCTAAAAAGAAAAGAAAAGACTTCAGTGCTTCGAGTCTTCTTGTCCCTTCTTGATTGATTTGATTCGATTCCCTTTACTCTTCCATTTGTGTACCCTTTAGGTACTTAGGTTGAACACTTTTGTATGGTTTACTAAAGGGCTCCCTGAAGGCACTTCTGAGGGCTTGAGGGGACCTCAGAGGGTACTTTGAGGGCACAAAAAAAGGCTCTTATGCACGTTTCAATGCTTCCTTGCAAAACACAAACAAAACACGAAGCAGAAACAGAAAATCAATAGAAAATATGATGAAAATCATAAAAACATGAATTAATAACATGAACTAACAATTAACAAGACTGATTATGAAATAACTAATAACAACTAACACTAAATGACAAAATAGTAAAACAACCTAACTAATAATCAAGAAACTAATTCATGTAACATCCTATCTAAGAGTGTAACGAAAAGAACAAGAAACTGAGTAAAACTAAGAAAGGGATCAGCTGGATATGAATACTAATCACTAATCTAACATGAAAGAATAATAAAGTTTAACAAGAACTAACTAATGCATAAAATTAACTAGCTAATCAATAAGTAACAAGACAAGGAACAATGTTAACTAAATCATGATAATTAATTAAACCTAACAATTAAACCAATCAACAATAACCAACGTGCTACTTCAGGTCTAATACAGATAATAACCTATGCTACCATTCTAACTAACTACTAAAGAAAACAGTTAACATTAAACTAAACTAAAGAACATTAAAATTGCACTACGCGACCGAATGGAGGAATAAAGAAATAACACAAACTTGACTATTGATCTAATGGATTAAACTACGCTATTTTAACAAGAACTAATACTCACAACGAACAACAACATAAGGAGTTACCAGCATGAAGTTGGCTATTATTCTGGCTAACAATAACATAAACTAACGTATGGTTATTCTAAACAATTAAAAACCAAGAACTCGGCTAATCATCTAAGCAATTAAAAACTAATTTGTAATCTAAATGCCAAACTCAAAAATTCTAGAACTGAAATTTACACTAAATCAACTAATCTAATGCTAACTTTAAACAAAAATAAATAGCATTGCTTAATGAAAAAAATCAGATTTCAGAAAAACAAAAACAATAAAATAATCGGCTAATCACAAAAAAAAACTATTTACGTGATCTAAAAACAAAAATTGCATAAAAACGGGATGCAGCTTATATTAAACTAAATCTAATCTACAACTGATCTAAAACTGATAGAGAAAGCAAGAAACGAAATCTGAAACTTATTTTAAACTACCGATTTGCCTAAATCAAGAAAACGCTATTAAAAAATCAAGAGATCGATTAATCTATAAAAATGACACATATTTTTGTTTCTTTTTATTTTTTATTTTTTCTTTTTATTTTCACATAGAAGAATGATATGTTATGCATATCTATATGCAAGATGCAAATAAAACAATAATAAAATCATGAACCAATGAGATGCAATGCAATATATGTAAAAAGAAAAGAGAAGGGAAGAGTAGAGAAGAGCAAACTGTATGGTTTGCTCCAACGATGGGGTTATGGTGCTTCCCAATTGAAAACCAAACTCCTCCCCAATGATGTAGGCAAGAAAGACCGATGAAGAACATACACTACAAGAAAATCGTGGATTAGCGATGGACTATATCCATCGCTTATCCGTCTCTAAATTGTTTAGCGACGGATTAGCGATGGATAGAGGCCATCGCGAATTTTTGCTCGCTAATTAGAGAAAAAACTTATCTGTTCTTAATGTCGTCGCTAATTTGCGATAACTTAGCGACAGACATTATTCGTCGATAATCTGTCGCTAAATTTTTAAAAAAAAATAAAAAAAAAATTGATCCCTGTCGGGCGGTATTCCGGCAGCAATAAGCCGAACTTATACCGCGCCCGACAGGTATTGCACAGAACGATCGCTCTGTCTCATCGCCGGACTTGTATCGTCCTCCGTGAACTGGTGCTCTCCGGCGTCACCGTCCTCCGTGAACTGGCGTCGTCGTCCTCCGTGAACCAGCGTCGTCGTCCTCCATAAACTGTCCTCCGTGAACCAGTGCTCTTCGGTGTCACCGTCCTCTGTGAACCGGCATCGTCATCCTCCAAGAACCGACATCGCCGTCCTCCGTGAACCAGCATCGTCATCCTCCGTGAACCGGCGTCGCCGTCCTTCGTGAACCGGCGTCGTCATCCTCCGTGAACCGATGTCGCCGTCCTCCGTGAACCGGCGTTGCCGTCCTCCGTGAACCGGCGTCGCCGTCCTCCGTGAATCGACATGCTCTACGACGTCACCATCCTCCGTGAACCGACGTGCTCTCCGGCGTCGCCGTCCTCCAGCGATCACTCTGCATCATCGTCATCCACCATGAACTGACTTGCACAGCGATCACTCTGCATCATCGAAGTCGGTTTAAATTGAGCGCGGTTGATTTAAATTTTGAATGGGGAGAGAGGGAAAATTTCGCGCTCGGTTTAAATCGAAAATTAGCGAGGGAATTTTTCCGTCGCTAATTAGTGACGGATTAGCGACGAAAAAATTCCCTCGCTAAAATATTTTCTTGTATTGATAATTAGCGACGAAAAAATTGTTGTCGTTAATCCATCGCTAATTAGCGATGGATTAGCGATGAAACAACTTTCATCGATAATCCGTCGCTACGTAGCGACGGATTCATGAAGAAAGTTTTCTCTAGCTAATCTGTCGCAAATTTTCGTCGCTAATTAACAGTTTTCTTGTAGTGATATTTAGAAGATTGATGAAATGAAGATTAAGAAGAAGAAGAAGAAGGAGAAATAGATTAAGAGATGAAATCAGTCAAGATCAAAAAGTGAAGAAAGGGAGAAGAGAAGATGGAGGCAAGAGGCAAGGGAGGGGGCATGATTTTCAAGAAGGGGAAGACACCTCCTCTCTCTCTCTAATGATCCTATTTATAGTTGAAAGCTTGGTTAAAACACTTGTTCAAATGAAATTTGAGTATTTTTCTGAAATTTCTAAGAAGCGGCCTTTGAAAAATGTGTTTGCTAAATCACATTCCTAAACTAACTAAAGCTCAATTGATTAAAACCTAATCTAATTAAACTTAAGAAAATCCTACACTAATGAAAAATGCAGGAAAAACTTCAGAATATGCAATTTTCTGATAATCTCGATTCTATTGCAGTTTCTCAAAACTAACAATAAAATTGGGTTTTAAAGGGATTTTTATTGGATCATGCATAAAATGAAATGAATATAATGCAATTATTATGCATGATAAAATACCTCCATGCTTATTGTTTGCTAGTCCTTGAGCAAACTGAAGCAAAAAGTAAAAGAATACTAAACTACTCAAAGCAAACACTTAACTCACTTTCGTAGGAATCACAATTGCATTTAGCATATGCAACAAGCCCTTTCAACCCCTAGGTTACCCCAGTAAATGAGTAAGGTCTCGTGAGGGTTTGCAGTGATGCTACCCACAAACATATCTGTCATGTATGCATAGAATAATTAACTTAAAAAATTATTAGGCAATCAAGGAGTTTGTTTTCACAAATATTTCATGTCATTACATTATCAAAACATGATTAATCTTTTACCTGCCACCACAGAATAAAATATTCTCTTTCACTTTTCTAAATAGCATAATCATTTATGCTTATTCTCAGAAAATCAAATAAGTATATGTTATTATTTGTTAATCCTCACTTATATATTTTTTGCATGGGTTTTCTCATTATTAGCTTCTAAGCAATGAACTTTTCTCTTTTACGCTCTTCTTTTTCTTGATTTTCAATTTTTTCACACTTTTTCTTTTTTTCTTTTGTTGAGCATTATATCAAATTTCCAGTTTTGTGACCCATGTAGCGAGCTTTGGGTCAGTGACTCCCAGGCCAGACGACCTTAGGGCACCAGATACAAAGTATCCCTCGAACTTAATTACTCGAGTCACTAGACTTTCAATTTTCATAGTTTACGTATAGTCTACTTCTCTGTCATGTGCAATGTCAATATCTATTAGGCTATCTATAAAGTCCATGTAACAGACTTTTGGGCCAGTGGCTCTAAAACCAGATGACTTTAGGGCACCAAGTGTAAACACCCCTCAGGCTCTACTTGCTCGAACAAAATAGGCCACAAATATTAACTTAGATAAAGAAGTGACTTCCTTCATTATCCTTTTTGACATGGAACTCTAACACTTCAACTTGTGTCTGAGCTCAGCTACTGGGGAATACGAAGATATCAAACAACTAAATGTATGCACTTTTCACTTTTTAAACTCTTATTTTCACAATTGTGTTCATTTTCTTAGTTTTTCAAAAATAAAATAAAATTATGCATATTCATACTTGTGATTCAAAATAAGCTCTAACATGCATCTATCGTCATTTCTTTGAAATCCACATAAACCACCATATTTTTCTAGATCCATGTCAGAATTTTTTTTGGGGGGGCTTAAAAATTCTCTAAAAACATTAGATTATGTAAAGCAGTCATATAAGTTCAAAGTCATTCCTTAAAAGATTATTTTTTATGAGTTGTCATCAAAAGTGCAAGTACAAAGACAAAAAAAAGATTTGGGTGTGCAACTACTCCCTCCCCCATGCTTGAATGACACTGTCCTCAGTGGCACTCTCCCATGCTTGTATGAAATTGAGTGAATGCATATGAGAACAAAAATAATTGGGAGAAAAGGGGTAGAAGTCACCTGATCCACGCAGTGAAACCTGTCTCACTATAACACCCCAAAATCGTGGACTTGAAACCTTTTATGGAAAAGGTTGAAAGCTTTGAAATCAATCATTTATCAGAGTTTAAAACAGAAGTTCAGCGAAAGATCAGGTTCAAAACAACAAGTCCCTAGACCTTGGGCGCATTACAACATAAATGCAGACTTCCCCTTACAAACCGACTTGCAGTTCAAATATATGTTTTATTGAAATGAAATGAAGAACCAAGTTTTGGTAATACAGTTTTAAAAATCAAGAGTTCTAATTATAAGAGATGCTTTCAAGTAACTTTATACCACATTTATCAAAAGTATCCTCAGGAGCGCAACGTCAGGAAAGGGCATTGCCTTGAACGCATTGCGTCATCGTGCCATCGTAAGCCGTATAACCTGTTCACCACCTGCCCATGAAATGGGTCAGTCCCACAACAGACTAGTAAAGGTGCAAAGGACAAGAAATAACAAAAGCTGCAATAAGTAAGATAAATACTAGCTCAAGCAGGAACAAGCAAGACTAGCAGATCTAACCAAATATGTTATAGAGTAAGCAAGGCTCCAGTAAGGCGAACAGCTACGTACAAGAGCAATAAGGATTATAGTGCTAGACAAGCAACTATAGCAATCACACAGATATAATAGGTGAAGAGTAACTAACTCTATCCACCAGTTAAGCAAAGCAATTGTATAAGACAAGTATTCATAGCAACACTCGTAATACATACAAGTACCATTATATGGTTCAGTCTATCGACAAATAGCTACATTAATTGTAAGGCACAAGCTATTGCATCACAAGCAATACATGAGCTACACAAGATAAGCAATCAACTAGTATGAAAAGCTAGTTATTACTAAGCAGAACTGCGCAAGCAGTTTAACCAACAAGAATAATGCCTCGACAGGCGTACCTAGCTCAATGAGTAGCATACCGAACTATCGAGCTAACAAGTAAGCAAGCAATGCTCGTCACAACACGCATATCTCATGATCATGTGTATAAGTTATATCTTGTCTCATTATTGAGCAGGCCTTGTGGGTACGCACAAGGCAAAACGTAGAAACAGTCGAGATCGATTCGGGTGTCTGCTATGCTATGTATTTTATTATACCCTGAATGACTGACTGAGTCCGCTTCCTGAGGGGATGGCTAGTAACCAAGAGAGTAAATCCCCAAAGGCAAACAAAGGCCCAATGGATGCGCATCCGAACTTCTGCAGAAGTAGCCTGAAGGGTTCCCCTAACCTTCGATGACTGAGGAAGGTCGGATCTTTGCCCGAGATTGCCATTAATGACTGTCCATCGGAGTTTTGTACCATCCATCCTCTCTCTTGATGAACCGTCCCGAATGACAACGACGGAGGGTTTCTTAACCGCCGTCCCATTCTACATGCTCTGGTCTTTCAACCCAATCGAGCATCTTGCCGATGAAGGCACATGATTATTATTTAGGTGAGTTATACACATCATTGCGCGTTTGAGGCAACCACACACCTTTCATCTTACTTACCGCAGTACGCAACGTACCTATCCGAATATACAATCATGATGTGAGGAGCCAGCCCGTAGTGAGGGTAAAAACATCACTCTTGTGATCTCAAACACGTGCCATTGCATGTTCGAGATAAACATAGACCTCTCATCCTGCTCATCGTAGTACGCAATGTACCTGTTCAAAAGTACAACCACAATGAGAGGAGCACAGATCTCTCGCAAGAAATCTCAACACTTCTGCTTTACAGAAGCTCACAGAGAACACATTCCAGTTCCAACTAATCGTGCTTGGGTCCTTTAGACAATCGCAAGCATTCTGCCTATCATGCGAAACATAACAGGATTAGCTCAATGTGTCAATACACGCTTAAAGGTTACTACAGACCTTTCGTCCTGCTCTTCGTAGTCCAAACATATCGTACATGACTAAAGGCACAACTACAAGAGGAGGAACATGGATCCCTCGTAAGAGATCCAACAATACCTTCACGGAGGAAGGAAGGTGCTACAATCTTGGTTGAACCAGAAAGCCTAGAAACTAGGTCTCGCATCAGAGGCGAGGTAACGCCGATTTAGCGATGGCGCAAGTACCTCGCTAAGATACTCGCCCTACTCATGCACAGGCTTCTAAACAAAGCTATACATCCTTGAAAGTAGGTTCGTACCTATGACCACCATCTTTGGAGAATCGAAGTGCATAAGTGTGTCGTGACCTTTAAGACAAGTGAAGCGATATACACTATACACTCGAAGCTACACTCAGGAAGTGCAAGCTAACAAGAGGAAAACTCATGCACATACTAATACAAAGGCAAAATGAGGGGCAAGACTCGTTGGGCGAAGCTGCACCGCGAAGGTAGAACGCTAGGGCTCCACACAAGGTATGAGGTCATACCTCGATCATCGTAACGCACAAGTGGGCAACTACGTAAGCAACTCGTGAGGTATGAGATCCTATACTTGTTACGACAATGAAGCCATACATGATACTTCAAGTACAAGGTTTTGATGATGAGCAAGTGGAATCAACTGCATTTCAGCTAAGGCTATGAAAAAATTGAAGAATTCGATGAAGAATCTTTGAAGACTAGTGTGCAAATGTGTAATTCATTAAAAGTCTTAGATTCTTGTAAGAGCCTTACTTAAAGTGCATATTTAGGTTGCATTTCACCTTAAAAGTCTTTAGAAAAACTTTTCTAAAAAGAACCCTCTTGAAAATCTTTTTAGAAAACTCTTTTCTTAAATTTTCATGTTTATTAGTCGACCAATCGACTTACCAGTCGACTAATCCTTTCGCGCCATATTTTCTAAAAAGTCATTTTTGACAAATTAGTCGACCGAAGATTTTATCAGTCGACTGGACAGAATGTCTGTTTTCTGAAAAATTAGCAGCAGTCGACTAATGGTTTTATCAGTCGACTGAACAGAACATGTGTTTTCTGAAAATTTAGTAGCAGTCGACTAATGCTTTTATCAGTCGACCAAACAGAATGTTTGTTTTTCAGAAGATTTTAGTAGCAGTCGACTGAAAGGTTTTTCAGTCTACTGATGATATTATCAGTCGACTAATTTTTCTCTAGTCGACTTAGTTTCAAAAGTTCAAATTTTCAAACGGCTCGATTAACAGATCAGTCGACCGACGATAACTGTCAGTCTACTAATAACTAACTATTAGTCGACTAACTGATGTTTCAGTCGACTAATTTTGTCGTTTTTCTAAAACTTCAAAAAGGCGTGTCTTTTTGTTTTTCAAACGTTTTGATCATTCAAAATGGACAGTTTTGACACCCTTTCATACTCTCAACGTATGGAAAACTTTAACTATAAATATGAGTGCATTTTATACTCAAAACAACAAGAATTCAATCGATTTGAATCATTTACTTATTGCTTTTTACTCCTATTCATTCAAGTATTTGTTTTCTCACTCACTTGATATTTTCACTTCAGTTTTTCACTCAAATCACTTTGAGAGATAGTGAATTCAAGAGTAGAGTATTTCAACAACCTCAAAAGCCAATTGCATCTCATTTGCATTCAAAAGAAAGGCTCATAGGTTGTATTGTAAGTTGTTACTTATTTTTCTGTAAAATAAAGGACTTCTTGGTTTAAAGGAGTTGTTTGCTTTCAGTAGGGTTGTTACTGAAAGTGAGACCAGTTTTGGTCTGTGTGATCTTGTAGTTTACAAGGTTGATAGTGGAAATCTCAAGATGATTTTGCTTGGGGACTGGATGTAGGTCGGGTTAGACCGAACCCGAATAAAATCTTGTGTTCTTTGTGTGTTTGCTTTTCGATTTGCAAAATCCTTCAATATTTCACAGACAATTTTTTTAAAAGCACTATTCACCCCCCTCTAGTGCTCGTTGCCTCGATCCTAGTGCACTTTCATTTGGTATCAGAGCACAAGTTTGCTATTACTTTGATTTGACCATCATCTCGCATGACAACTACAACATCTCAACACAAAGAAGGAAGCTCCTCTGTTCGTCCTCCTCTCTTCGACCGAACAAACTATGGATACTGGAAAGTAAGAATGACGATATTCTTGCAATTCATGGATCTCGAAATCTGGAGAGTTGTTTCAAAAAAGTACCAAACTCCATCAACTGATTTCAGCCAATGGACTGATGATGAAAAGAAGACTGCTTCATTGAATGCCAAAGACATGAATGCATTGTATTGTGCCATTGACAAGGTAGAGTTCAATCGCATCTCTCAATGCTCTACAGCAAATGAAATCTGGCATACTCTTCTCGTGACTCACGAAGGTACGTCAAAGGTAAAGAAATCTAAAATTACTTCTTTAGTTCATAAATTTGAATTGTTCAAAATGAAACAAAATGAATCTATATCGGACATGGTAACTAGAATGACCGATATAACTAACACTTTGAAATCCCTTGAAAAAGAATATTCACAAGTGAATTTAGTCAGAAAGATTCTAAGGTGTTTAACTCCTGAATGGGAGAGAAAAACCACTGCTATTGAAGAAGCAAATGACCTCAATACTCTCACTCTTGAAGATTTAGTTGGTAACCTTATGACATATGAAGTTCAACTTTAAGACAGACAAGAAAAAGAGCACAAAAAGAAGTCTCTTGCTTTTAAGGCTACTTCTGACTCAGAAAATTAAGAAGAAGATATTGCCCTCATCACAAGGCAATTCAAAAGATTCATAAAAAAGGGAAGATTTCAAAGAAAGGTAAAGAAAACAGATTCTTCCAATCCCAATGAAGTCAAATGCTTTAACTGCAAAAAGGCAGGACATATCAAGAAATATTGTCCTCTTCTCAAAATCAAGCCCAAGGACCAATTTAAGAAGAAAAAGGCATTTCAAGCATGTTGGGATGATAGTGACTCCTCTTCCGATGAAGAATCAAATGAAGAAGTTGCCAACATGTGTTTTGTAGCACAAGAAGATTCGGTAAGTCAATTTGACTATGATGAATTATTTGAAGCATTCAATGATTTATATGCTAAATTTAAGAGTCTAAGTTCTAAAAATAAAGAGTTAAAAACTGAAAATTTAACTCTTGGCTCTCAAAATAAAGTGTTACTTCAAGAGATAGAAGATCTCAAGAAGGAAAACTCTTGCCAAGCATTTGAGATAAAAGAAGTTGGAGTTAGAACCAATCTCTTACAAAAAAAAATATTTAGTCTAAAAGAAAAATCAAATGATCTTCTTTCCATAGTGACCAAATTCACAAATGGTCAAGAGAATCTAGAAAAACTTTTTGGTTCTCAAAGATGCTCGGTTAATAAAACCGGATTGGGATATAGCTTCTTTGATACTCAAAATAGACCAAACTATGTGGTGAAAAATCAAAGACATTATTCTCAACCATTTGTTCATAGAACTAAACTTTTTAGTTCTAATAGAAATGCATCTAATCATGGAAACAATAATGCTTATTATTCCAGACATGATTATCCTAGACATGATTATTCTAGACATGATAAATCCTTTCATAGAAAGAATATTTATTATCAAAGGAAACCAAAATCCAAATGGATATGGGTTCCTAAGACTAACTCTCATGGACCCGAAAATAGAAAGGGGTTAAATGCTCTGTTTTCTAATTTTGTTGTAGGTACACAACATAATGAGCAAATGGATATTGGACAACGGCTGTTCCAAACATATGACTGGAAGGCCAGAGTTATTTTCCACCCTCCAAAATAAAGATGGAGGAACCGTCACCTTTGGTGACAATAACAAGGGAAAAGTAATAGGTATCGGTAATATTGGTAATCCAAAATTTCTCTTGATAGAAAATGTTCTTTTAGTAGATGGTTTAATGCATAATTTAATATCTATTAGTCAATTATGTGATAAAGGTTTTCATGTTTCTTTTGAAAATGATTTATGCTTAATTTCTGATTTTCAATCTAAAAAGATCATTTTTAAAGGTAAAAGAAGGAACAATGTGTATGAACTATATCTAGATGAATTACCGACTTTTAATGAAAAATGTCTTATTGTTTCAAATGAAATTCAATGGTTATGGCACAAGAGACTTGGACATGTTAACTTTAAAATTATTTCAAAGTTATCAAAGAATGATCTTGTAAAAGGCCTACCTAGAATACCATATAAGAAAGATCACTTATGTGATGCTTGCCAAAGGGGTAAACAAATCAAGAGTTCTTTTAAAGCAAAAGATATAGTTTCAACAAAACGTCCTCTTGAACTTTTACATTTAGATCTATTTGGACCATCTAGAATTCAAAGTTTGAATGGTAGCAAGTATGCTTTTGTTATAGTAGATGATTATTCTCGGTTTACATGGGTGATTTTTCTAAAAAACAAAAATGATGTTTTTTTCAGAATTTTCTAAACTTTGTAGAAGAATTACAAATGAAAAATCTACATCAATAATTAAAATTCGTAGTGATCATGGTGGTGAATTTGAAAATGAATCTTTTCTAAAGTTTTGTGACTTACATGGTATATCTCACAACTTTGCTTTTCCTAGAGCGGCTCCACAAAATGAAGTTGTTGAAAGAAAGAATAGAACTTTGCAAGAATGTGCTAGAACCATGCTTCAAGATAAAAATTTACCAAAATACTTTTGGGCTGAAGCAATAAATACAACATGTTATGTTTTAAATCGTGTTCTTATTCGACCAATTTTACATAAAACATGTTTTGAATTGTATTATGATCGTATACCAAAGATCTCATATTTCAAAATTTTTGGTAGTAAATGTTTCTTGTTAAATACCAAAGATAATCTTGATAAGTTTGATTCAAAATCAGATGAATCAATATTTCTTGGATATTCTTCTAGAAGTAAAGCTTATCTTATTTTCAATAAAAGAACATCTTGTATTGAAGAATCTTTACATGTTGCATTTGATGAGAATTGTGAGCAGGTTATACCTCTAAGCGAAGGAGAAGAAGTAATACTTCAAGAAGAACCCTTGATAGAGAGTACTTCTCAAGAAAATATTCCTCTTCAACCGGTTTGGAAAGAAGTTCCTAATCATCCACATGAACAAGTTATTGGTGAAATAAAGAGTGGTGTCCAAACTAGAAGGCAATTAGAAAAATATATTGCAAATGTTGCTTTCATATCTAAATTAGAACCAAAGAATATCAATGAGGCTTGTGATGATGAATTTTGGCTTTTGGCCATGTCTGAAGAACTTAACCAATTTACTAAGAATGATTTTTGGGATCTAGTTGATAGACCAAAGGATCATCCATTAATTGGAACAAGATGGGTCTTCCGAAATAAGCTGGACGAAAATGGTGAAGTCATTCGTAACAAAGCAAGGCTAGTAGCACAAGGCTATAATCAAGAAGAAGGCATAGATTTTGATGAAACCTATGCACCAGTGGCTCAATTAGAGTCAATTCGAATGATGCTTGCTTTTGCTAGTTACATGAACTTCAAGTTATATCAAATTGATGTTAAGAGTGCATTTTTAAATGGACACATCAATGAAGAAGTTTATGTAGAGCAACCTCCAGGCTTTGAAAATGAGAAATATCCAGAAAAAGTCTACAAATTGAAAAGAGCTTTGTATGGACTCAAACAAGCACCAAGAGCGTGGTATGAAAGACTACGAAATTTTCTAGAACAATATGGTTTTTGCATTGGTTGGGTAGACTCCACTTTATTTATTAAAAATCTTAATTCAGATATTCTTATTGTGCAAATTTATGTTGATGACATAATATTTGGTTCTACTAATGATTCTCTTTGTAAAGAATTTGCTAAAGCTATGCAGGAAGAGTTTGAAATGAGCTTGATGGGCAAATTAAACTACTTCCTTGGACTTCAAATAAAGCAAACTGAAGAAGGAATCTTCATCAATCAGGCTAAGTATACAAAAGAACTTCTCAAGAGATTTGGGATGGACTCATCGAAATCAAGAAGGAATCCTATGAGTACAACTACTTCTCTTGATAAAGATGAAAATGATAAAAGTGTAGATACTAAGCTCTACAGAGGTATGATCAGATCTCTATTATACTTAACTGCTAGTCGACCTGATATTATGTTTAGTGTGTGTATGTGTGCAAGATTTCAAGCTAATCCAAAGGAATCTCATTTAACTGTCGTAGAACAAATTCTTCGTTATTTGAAAGATACTTCAAATTTCGGTTTGTTTTACCCAAAATCTTCTTCCTTTGATTTAGTTTCATATAGTGATGCAAATTTTGCAGGAAGTAAATCTGATCGCAAGAGTACTAGTGGAACTTGTCATTTCTTAGGAAATTCCTTAGTCTCTTGGTTTAGTAAAAAACAAAATTCAGTATCACTGATCAACAACTGAAGCTGAATATATAGCGGCTAGTTTAGCATGTTCACAAGTACTTTGGATGAAACAAACCTTAAAAGATTTTGGTTTGAATTACTCCACAACAACTATTTATTGTGATAACACTAGTGCTATAAATCTTTCGAAAAATCCTATTCAGCACTCAAGAACTAAGCATATTGAAGTTAGACATCATTTTTTAAGAGATCATGTGTTAAAAGGAGATATTTCGTTAAATTTTATTTCCACTAAAGAACAACATGCTGATATCTTCACTAAACCTCTTAAGAATGAAGATTTTATGAGAATTAGGAGAGAACTAGGTATTTGCTCGTTTTTAGATTTGTAAAAATGTTGTTTTTTGAACAAAATCTCAAAATCGCACTTTATTAGTCGACCGATAAAATTCTAGTCGACTGATGTTTTAGAATTTTAGAATGAATCGCACCATATCAGTCGACCGATATATTTCTAGTCGACTGATGATATTTTTAGAATGAGTCACACATTTTTTAGTCGACCGATAAAGTTTTAGTCGACTAAAATTTAAAAAAAAAAATTAAATGAAGGGACCTGATACCCCTTGAATTTTTTTTACCCATTCTTTTTTAAATAGGCATCGTTTCACTTTGTTTTTCGTACCTTTTCGTTTTTCTTAAAAACTAAACCCTTAAAACGAAAACCCTCTTTCTCTTTTGCCTCTCTCTCTTCCGAAAAACCCTCGGAGTGTCGTTCGATCCCATCTTCGCCGGGATTTTCTTGCCGTGACAAGGAGACGCCAGAGTCTTCTGGCCGTGATCTTGAAACGCCGGAATCCTCTTGCAGTAACTGGCGCATCTTCAAAACACGCCGGAACTCTCTTGCCGTGACAGTGTTTTTTCCGCCATTGCCGGAATCCCCTTGTGGCCGACTTCACACTCGCCGTCAGCCATCGTATTTTCCTTCGTTTCTGAACGCCGGACAACATTTTCCTCTGCCGGAAATCATTTGGAAGCCGACATTTTTTTTTGGTAACTCTGTTTTTAACCATGCCTCGTACGAAGTCTGCATCTGCAAAAGGTTTAGGTTCTCCTCCTTCTACACCTACTTCAAGACATGGTTTTTCACTCAGATTACTCAAAAATCCTCTTTTATATGATACTTTTGGATCAATTTTTGCACTACCTATTTTACCAGGCCGAAATGTTTTATTTCACTTATTTTCTCGTTACAACATAAGAGAATTATTTCCTGAAATTTCATATATTTTTTTATGCTTGTGCAGATACTCTTCACTATTCTTTTCTTATTCACTTGTTTTACACAAATCTACAAATGGATCATGAAACTGGAATTTTGTCCTCTCTTGTTCGTGATGTTGAAATCGAGTTTGATTCGAAACTACTTAGAGAAATTCTTGAAATTCCACCTTCAGACACTCTTTTCAACACTATTGAATTAAATGATAAAAGAGTTTTTGAACAAATTCTTCTTCTAGGTGCACCTCACTGTCCTCCTTTCAAAAATACTAATCTTCAAACTCGTGCACGCATTGCTGGACAAATCCTTGCCCACAATGTTCTACCTAAAATTGGTTCTTTTGATTATTATTCCACAGATCTTTCTATGGCTCTTTATGTTTTATTTGGAAATATTTCTGTCAACTGGGCCAATGTGTATTTTACAAATTTGTGGAAACAAAAACCATTTCTTCCTTATGGTTGTCTTTTAACTCGTATTTTTAGACATTTCAAAGTTCTCTTAACAAATAAAAAATATATTGAGCAAAAAGAGTTCTTTGATCAAACAATTTTTAAAAGAATGAAAATTAAATATCTGCCTCCTTTAAATGTTGATCAAACTGAACCATCTGATCCTATTGAACCATCAATTTCTGAACCTTCACCTTCTGCGACACCTTCATCACATGCAAAAAGAAATAAATTTTCTACAAGTCAAGACAATGATGAAGTTATGCAGAGACTGGAAGCTTTGGAGCTGCATCAACACACTTTTCGTGAAGATGTGACTCAACAACTATCTTCGATTCAGAAAGAGATTACTTCAATCAAGGATTTGCTCAACTCACTTTTCTGATCTTTGTTGTCTAAATTTTCATACTTTATGGGTTGTAATATTTTAAACTTGTATTGCTATTTTGCTTATGCTATTTCTGCCCTTACTCTTTTTTATTCTGACAAAGGGGGAGAAAAAGAAAAAGATAAAAGATAGCATTAAATTGAATTTGCAGGAGATCTTGCAAGAGAAAAATCTCATATAAAGAAAAAGATAAAATGCATGAAGTAATGATGAATGAAAATGCAAACCAATCAATATGTGATATATGTGCTTTGAAAGTACTAACTTTTAATGTTTTGCAGCATATTGATAGAGGGAGTAAAATCTCCATCTATGCATCTAAATGCTCCATCTTTAATTAAGTTTGTCATCATAAAAAAGGGGAAGATTGTTACGACAATGAAGCCATACATGATACTTTAAGTACAAGGTTTTGATGATGAGCAAGTGGAATCAACTGCATTTCAGCTAAGGCTATGAAGAAATTGAAGAATTCGATGAAGAATCTTTGAAGACTAGTGTGCAAATGTTTAATTCATTAAAAGTCTTAGATTCTTGTAAGAGCCTTACTTAGAGTGCATATTTAGGTTGCATTTCACTTTAAAAGTCTTTAGAAAACTTTTCTAAAAAGAACCCTCTTGAAAATCTTTTTAGAAAACTTTTTTCTTAAATTTTCATATTTATTAGTCGACCAATCGACTTACCAGTCGACTAATCCTTTCGCGCCATATTTTCTAAAAAGTCATTTTTGACAAATTAGTCGACAGAAGGTTTTATCAGTCGACTGGACAGAATGTCTGTTTTCTGGAAAATTAGCAGCAGTCGACTAATGGTTTTATCAGTCGACTGAACAGAACATGTGTTTTCTGAAAATTTAGTAGCAGTCGACTAATGCTTTTATCAGTCGACCAAACAGAATGTTTGTTTTTCAGAAGATTTTAGTAGCAGTCGACTAAAAGGTTTTTCAGTCTACTGATGATATTATCAGTCGACTAATTTTTCTCTAGTCGACTTAGTTTCAAAAGTTCAGATTTTCAAACAGCTCGATTAACAGATCAGTCGACCGACGATAACTGTCAGTCTACTAATAACTAACTATTAGTCGACTAACTGATGTTTCAGTCAACTAATTTTGCCGTTTTCCTGAAACTTCAAAAAGGCGTGTCTTTTTGTTTTTCAAACGTTTTGATCGTTCAAAATGGATAGTTTTGACACCTTTTCATACTCTCAACGTATGGAAAACTTTAACTATAAATATGAGTGCATTTTACACTCAAAACAACAAGAATTCAATCGATTTGAATCATTTACTTATTGCTTTTTACTCCTATTCATTCAAGTATTTGTTTTCTCACTCACTTGATATTTTCACTTCAGTTTTTCACTCAAATCACTTTGAGAGATAGTGAATTCGTGAGTAGAGTATTTCAACAACCTCAAAAGCCAATTGCATCTCATTTGCATTCAAAAGAAAGACTCATAGGTTGTACTGTAAGTTGTTACTTATTTTTCTGTAAAAAGAAGGACTCCTTGGTTTAAAGGAGTTGTTTGCTTTCAGTAGGGTTGTTACTGAAAGTGAGACCGGTTTTGGTCTGTGTGATCTTGTAGTTTACAAGGTTGATAGTGGAAATCTCAAGCTGGTTTTGCTTGGGGACTGGATGTAGGTCGGGTTAGACCGAACCAGGATAAAATCTTGTGTTCTTTGTATGTTTGCTTTTCGATTTGCAAAATCCTTCAATATTCCGCAGACAATTTTTTTAAAAGCACTATTCACCCCCCCTCTAGTGCTCGTTGCCTCGATCCTAATGCACTTTCAATACTGACTACGCAAGTGTGAAGGATGACTCACGAGGCATGGGGTTGCACCTCGATTAAATGATAAGCATAAGTAAAGAAGCATACGACATAGATAAGAATGCATGCATGAGAAAAGCATATACACGAAGAGCGACAACAAAGTAAAGACGCACACAGACAAAAGTAAGTGCGACAACAATAGGAAAGTAATGTACGAAGAGTAAAGCAAGTAGCAAGGCCATGGCGCATAAAGCGCGGGGCAATAAGTAAATGCAAGAAAGTAAAGTGCATGAGCGTAAAGGAGGACCAGGATTTGCATCCTGGAGAACAAGGCAGACATAAGCAAGTAAATGCCAGGGCGCAAACCGGTGGGCAACAGGAAAGTAAAGTGCGGAAAAGTAAAGAGGACAAGGATCGCGAAACCACGTCCTTGAGTTAAAAGACATTAAATGTAAAGACAGGAATGGAAAGCCTAAGCACATATTGCGCGGCGGCGACAGAAAGGAAAATGCGAAAAAGTAAAGAGGACAAGGATCACGAAACCGCATCCTTGAAGGTAAAGAAATACGTATATATATTATACATATATATATATATCATCCACTTTTAGTTATCTTTCCTTATTTTAGCATTTTATCAGTTCATTGTCCTTTCACGCAAGAATCCCCTACCTTAATTGGTTGCGGTTCCTCGTACGCATGCAGCGTAGGCAAACAAGAGCTCGAGCCACAGAGGGTGAGTTGGATCCACCGTTCAACCTGGAGAACTTAGAACGTTAGTATATGCCGTAAAATAAATGAGAAGCAACAAGCACAACAAGGCTCGCAGGCTGCAGTGCTAGAGACAGAGGCCTCAGCCGTGTCTGGCAACAACAGCAGAGGCAGGGAGCAGGAGCTCCCTGTCTACCAGCACAAAGAAAGGCAGGGGAGGGAGCAGAGGCTCCCTGCCACGCCTGCCACAACAAGGCATGGGGGACCACCCTCTGTCAAAGCATGAGATAGGGGCGCAACCCCCCTACTAGGAACGAAACAGGCAGGGGGGGCAAGCCCCTTGCCGGAAATCAACCAAGATGCAGGGGGCAAGCCCCTGCTCGAAAACAGGAAAGCAGGGGGGCTTCGCCCCCTACCGGAGAAACAACTAATGGCAAGGGGCCTAGCCCCCTGCCGGCAACAAATGAAGGCAGGGGGTGAAGTCCCTTGCCGAGAAACACCACAAAGGCAGGGGGACCTCGCCCCCTACCTAGAAACAACAGACAGATGGCAGGGGACAGAGCTCATTGCCGGCAAGGCGAATGGCAGGGGGACCGAGCCCCCTACCGACAAAAGGGATGGCAAGGGGGCAGAGCCCTATGCCGGCAAAGCGGATGGCAGGGGGACCGAGCCCCCCTTGCCGGCACAACAAGGGCAGGGGGAAAGCGGATTCCCCCCTGCCGACCCAGCAAGAACAGGGGGGAACAAAATCCCCCTGCGAAAATGCGGCAACGACAGGGGGCTCAGTCCCCCCGTCGATCGACTCACAGAGGAAGGCAGAGGAGGGGTTTATACCTCAGAAAACCACGACCACGGGGGAGTCGTCGGGGTTGCTCGCAAGTGAAGATCGCCGACACAACTGTTGGCAGCCTCGATCGCCGATGGCGGCTAAAGGGGACAGTGCTTCCCGGCGGCAGCACTCACCGATGACAACCAAACGAGGGAGAGGAGTGGCCGACGGCGAGTCACCGATGCCAGCTCGGGGGCCGTCAGCGGCTCCCACGACACAGGGAATAAAAAATGGGGTCGACAAAGGTGGGGGGTTTGCCAGAGCTCAGAGGGTCGGCTGAGGCAACCAACGACGGGGAGGCGGTGGTCGCAGAGGAAGGGGAGGAACCAATGGGGGTTGCCGGAGCTCGAGGTTGCCATCGGCGTCGGTCGCCAGCGTAGAGAAGGTCATCGTCGATGTTTGCAGCAATCAGGGTGAAGGTGGTGGCCGGCGGTGAGTTGTCGGCGTCGTGCAACACAGGAGACAACAAGGGGAAGGAGGCAAAGAGGCTGCCGACTGTCGAAGGCCACCAAAAGGGGAGGCGGCAGCGCACAAGGGACGCCAGGACTCGGAGGGAAGGCGGCCGAACGGAAAATGCTTGTCGGCGTCTCCGATCGTCGGCGGCAGCATGAGGGAGGCGGTGCAAAGGGGAGAGAAGGGGCGAGGGTTTTGCCCCTCGCCCGAGACATCTGTGACTTACAAAGTCACATGCTTCTCGATCGTTCGAGAACCCGGGTCCGAGTTTGGGCTCGAGTCCAGGTCCGAAGCGACGAACCAACCTTGACACGTGTCCGACACGTGCAGAGCACGTGTCTGACACGTGTCCGATACCGATTTTTTTTTTTCGCGGGTGTTACATCCTACCTCCCTTAAAAGAATTTCTTCCTCGAAATTTCATAGGAAGGTTATCTGCCTAGACCGTAGCCTAAGGGAACTAGGTATAGATCAGGATGCACGTACGCACACGGACCCCAGACACAAGCTTTTGAAGGGATCAGGACAACACATAATGAGTCCCAGAGAAAGGTTCAAAGCCAACAACTCGATCGAACAAATCGTATGTGAGATTTCGTTAATAACTTGTCTTCGCAAGAGTTTATAGAGAGTCATAAATAGAAAGAGAGTTTAGCAGAAGGCTATAAGAATGCTTATTCGTTGTCTTCAAGGATGAAGAGATACAACGAGTCATCAAAGAAAAGGAATCTAGTAGAAGACCATAGGAAAGGTTTATTCATTAACTTCTACTTGATGCGATAAGGGATGAATAGACAAAACGAGACATTGCTCTAGTTTACGTTCCATGAACAGGGTTTCTAAATCATTATCAAGACGTCGTGTGTCACACTCGAAATTTCTAACAAACTCTGCGTCATGAATAAACACAATCTATTCTCTCTCAAGGCCTTATGCGGCCAACAACCACCTATCATGACTCACTTAAGGCATCATACTTTCTCATAAAAGCCCACCGTTCCATAGAAGGTCCAAAACATGATCAAGATCTAAAATCAGTAAAGATCTGATTCACACATCTGAGTTAGGCATATAATCATGCTAAAACAAAAAGCCAAATCCATAGATTCATAACTGGCGATATCAATCAATATCAGAAGATCAATACTGCTCACCATAACTTTTCATGGAAATCAAAATCCACAAGTTCCCCGCCGGACCTCCTGATTTGGGAAGCATACAACCTCACAAAGAATCACCGCCCTAGATGGTATACCTGGTCTTGGACAATACACTTCCTCACGGTTCACCGTCTCCGCGGCTATTCGCTCTTGGACAGTGTATACCCTCACAACGATTCTACCACTCTAGCCAGGTTACTAGATCTTGGCCATACGTACCCTCACAGAAAATCCTTTGGGGTCCCAATCCTCAACAAAGGCCATAATTAAAGGAAATCACTGCGATACACGCAACAATACAAATGACCGCTCACAGGGTCGATAGCCACTAATAATCAACAAGATCCACGCCGGATCACCTGGTCTGGGAAAATATATGACCTCACAGGGAATTACTGCCGTAGATGGTATACTTGGTCTTGGACCATACACTTCCTCACAATTCACAGTCTTCGCGGCTACCCGATCTTGGAAAGTGCACATTCTCGCAGAAATATACCACTCTAGTCAGGTCACCTGGTCTTGGTCATACACCCCCCTCGCAAATAATTCTTTGGAGACCAGATCCTCAACAGATACCATACACAGTGATACATGCATCCATACAATCGACTGCTCAAAACAATTGATCGCACTCAGGGTCAGCAACCACCAATATGAGCATAAGCATATATGTCAGCAATATGCATCGTATCACTTCTCATGGCAGAACAAAACACAAAATCACACATTCTTTCAACAAGGTTCCACGAACCATAATCATATATCGAATATAAACATTCATCGCATGCTCTCAACAATTCTATTCAGGTGGCATGACAAACACATCATACTGAAGCTATCATTGGCACAAGAAACATTACATCCTCAAATAGGACCTCAAAGCATGCGCAATCAAAGCATGCGCAATCAAAGCATGAATTCAATACACAGAAACACACAAATAATATATTATGAATCAACTAAACTTCAACTTACGAAATTCATACGTAATCCAATGAATTCACAGGATTAAGGTTATATGTGCAAATAAGACAATTCAAATCATTGCACCATCATATGCATTTACAATTCTTACCTCAAGGCACATCGCATTCGACCACTTTAGCGTGGAACACACACACATATCTACAAGACATTTTAGTCCAATATTCATGATATTCATCAATCATGCTATACAAAGATGATATGATCACATAATCAGTCATAATGTGAAACCCTCTACAACACAGTTATGTAGGCGTGATGTATCATAAAAAACTAATCATTTGTAGTCGTGAGGTGTCATACATCTAAATGATCTAAACAAATGATTTGTAGGCGTAATAGGTCAACCACCTAAAAACTAATCAGTTGTAGGCATGACATGTCATTCACCTAATAAGCATCATAATCATTAAGATCACAAAGACACCAAAGTCATACGTAATTCCATTGATAAGCTTTTACTTGACAAAAATACGTAACAAAACACACAAAAAGTCTTAAATTAAGACTATCAAAGGGGTCTATTCAATGTTTTATATGTGTTCTGTCATAGGAGAGTAGACATGGGTTACTGCCTGGGTAGTTCATGTTGCTATTGCTGAGAAGGTCGGGGCGTACTGCCCACTCGCTGGAGGTCATCGACCTTCTTAATGCGACAATCACGAATAAAGTGGCCCACTTGGCCACAATAAAAGCAGCCACCAGAGTCTCGGGGACATGCCTGTCCACGATGAACATGATCGCATCTCACACATTTTGGGTTTAACAGTCATTGAGGCTCATTTTCTCCACCTAGTTTTTGTCTTTTAGGAGGTCGACGCTTGTTATCAGCACTATCTTCGGCAGACATTTTATTGCGACGTTGTTTAAAGTGGCATTCTTCAGCAAAATGACCCACCTTTCCACAAAAATGACAATCATCGAAGTCCCGAAGGCATACCGAACCGAACAGAACATGAGGGCTGACACTCCGCCCTAGGTTGGTGATCTCGCAACCCAACCCATCAACCTTATGATCCAAGTTCTGGACCATCGCTTGGAGATGCTCAACTGCTCTGGTTAATGTGTCTATAGATTTGATCAGCTCATTGAACGACATCTAAGCAAAAACACATTCTTTAATTAAAATAAATGCATAATAATTTAAGAGAAATAGTACTCACAGTGCGATGTAGATGACGGATGATCAAGGATTACCACTTTAACCTGGCTCTGATACCAAAAGCTGTAACACCCCAAAATCATGGACTTGAAACCTTTTATGGAAAATGTTGAAAGCTTTGAAATCAATCATTTATCAGAGTTTAAAACAGAAGTTCAGCGGAAGATCAGGTTCAAAACAGCAAGTCCCTAGACCTTGGGCGCATTACAACATAAATGCAGACTTCCCCTTACAAACCGACTTGCAGTTCAAATATATGTTTTATTGAAATGAAATAAATAACCAAGTTTTGGTAATACAGTTTTAGAAATCAAGAGTTCTAATCAGAAGAGATGCTTTCAAGTAACTTTATACCACATCTATCAAAAGTATCCCTAGGAGCGCAACGTCAGGAAAGGGCATTGCCTTGAACGCATCACATCATCGTGTCATCGCAAGCCGTATAACCTGTTCACCACCTGCCCATGAAATGGGTCAATCCCACAACAGACTAATGGGGTGCAAAGGACAAGAAATAACAAAAGCTGCAATAAGTAAGATAAATACTAGCTCAAGCAGGAACAAGCAAGACTAGCAGATCTAACCAAATATGTTATAGAGTAAGCAAGGCTCTAGTAAGGCAAACAACAACATACAAGAGCAATAAGGATTATAGTGCTAGACAAGCAACTATAGCAATCCCACAGATATAATAGGTGAAGAGTAACTAACTCTATCCACCAGTTAAGCAAAGCAATTGCATAAGACAAGTATTCATAGCAACACTCGTAATACATACAAGTACCATTATATGGTTCAGTCTATCGACAAATAGCTACATTAATTATAAGGCACAAGCTATTGCATCACAAGAAATACATGAGCTACACAGGATAAGCAATCAACTAGTATGAAAAGCTAGTTATTACTAAGCAGAATTGCGCAAGCAGTTTAACCAACAAGAATAACGCCTCGACAGGCGTACCTAGCTCAATGAGTAGCATACCAAACTACCGAGCTAACAAGTAAGCAAGCAATGCTCGTCACAACACGCATATCTCATGATCATGTGTATAAGTTATATCTTGTCTCATTATTGAGCAGGCCTTGTGGGTACGCACAAGGCAAAACGTAGAAACAGTCGAGATCGATTCGGGGGTCTGCTATGCTATGTATTTTATTATACCCTGAATGACTGACTGAGTCCGGTTCCTGAGGGGACGACTAGTAACCAAGAGAGTAAATCCCCAAAGGCAAACAAAGGCCCAATGGATGCGCAGCTGAACTTCTGCAGAAGTAGCCTAAAGGGTTCCCCTAACCTTCGATGACTGAGGAAGGTCAGATCTTTACCCGAGATTGCCATTAATGACTGTCCATCGGAGTTTTGTACCATCCATCCTCTCTCTTGATGAACCGTCCCGAATGACAACGACGGAGGGTTTCTTAACCGCCGTCCCATTCTACATGCTCTGGTCTTTCAACCCAATCGAGCATCTTGCCGATGAAGGCGCATGATTATTATTTAGGTGAGTTATACGCATCATTGCGCGTTTGAGGCAACCACACACCTTTCATCTTACTTACCGCAGTACGCAACGTACCTATTCGAATATACAATCATGATGTGAGGAGCCAGCCCATAGTGAGGGTAAAAACATCACTCTTGTGATCTCAAACACGTGCCATTGCATGTTCGAGATAAACATAGACCTCTCATCCTGCTCATCGTAGTACGCAATATACCTGTTCAAAAGTACAACCACGATGAGAGGAGCACAGATCTCTCGCAGGAAATCTCAACACTTCTGCTTTACAGAAGCTCACAGAGAACACATTCCAGTTCCAACTAATCGTGCTTGGGTCCTTTAGACAATCGCAAGCATTCTGCCTATCATGCGAAACATAACAGGATTAGCTCAATGTGTCAATACACGTTTAAAGGTTACTACAAACCTTTCGTCCTGCTCTTCGTAGTCCAAACATATCGTACATGAGTAAAGGCACAACTACAAGAGGAGGAACATGGATCCCTCGTAAGAGATCCAACAATACCTTCACGGAGGAAGGAAGGTGCTACAATCTTGGTTGAACCAGAAAACCTAGAAACTAGGTCTCGCATCAGAGGCGAGGTAACGTCAATTTAGCGATGGCGCAAGTACCTCGCTAAGATACTCGCCCTACTCATGCACAAGCTTCTAAACAAAGCTATACATCCTTGAAAGTAGGTTCGTACCTATGACCACCATCTTTGGAGAACCGAAGTCATAAGTGTGTCGTGACCTTTAAGACAAGTGAAGCGATATACACTATACACTCGAAGCTACACTCAGGAAGTGCAAGCAAACAAGAGGCAAACTCATGCACATACTAATACAAAGGCAAAACGAGGGGCAAGACTTGTTGGGCGAAGCTGCACCGCGAGGGTAGAACGCTAGTGTTCCACACAAGGTATGAGGTCATACCTCGATCATCGTAACGCACAAGCGGGCAACTACGTAAGCAACTTGTGAGGTATGAGATCCTATACTAACTACACAAGTGTGAAGGAAGACTCACGAGGCATGGGGTTGCACCTCGATTAAATGATAAACATAAGTAAAGAAGCATACGGCATAGATAAGAATGCATGCATGAGAAAAGCATATACACGAAGAGCGAGACCAAAGTAAAGACGCACACAGACAAAAGTAAGTGCGACAACAATTGGAAAGTAAGGTATGAAGAGTAAAGCAAGTAGCAAGGCCATGGCGCATAAAGCACGGGGCAATAAGTAAATGCAAGAAAGTAAAGTGCATGAGCATAAAGGAGGACCAAGATTTGCATTATGGAGAACAAGGTAGACATAAGCAAGTAAATGCCAGGGCGCAAAGCGCGGGGCAACAGGAAAGTAAAGTGCGAAAAAGTAAAGAGGACAAGGATCGCGAAACCGCGTCCTTGAGTTAGAAGACATGAAATGTAAAGACAAGAATGGAAAGCCTAGGCATATATAGAGCAGCGACAACAGAAAGAAAAATGTGAAAAAGTAAAGAGGACAAGGATCACGAAACCACATCCTTGAAGGTAAAGGCATACGTATATATATTATACGTATACATATATCATCCTCTTTTAGTTATCTTTCCTTATTTTAGCATTTTATCAGTTTATTGTCCTTTCACGCAAGAATCCCTTACCTTAAGGGGTTGCGGGTCCTCGTACGCATGCAGCGTAGGCAAACAAGAGCTCGAGCCACATAGGGTGAGCTGGATCCACCGTTCAACCTGGAGAACTTAGAACGTTAGTATATGTCATAAAATAAATGAGAAGCAACAAGCACAGCAAGGCTCGCAGGCTGTAGTGCCAGAGATAGGGGCCTCAGCTCTGTCTGGCAACAGCAGCAGAGGCAGGGAGCAGGAGCTCCCTGTCTGCCAGCACACAGAAAGGCAGGGGAGGGAGCAGAGGCTCCCTACCACGCCTGCCGCAACAAGGAAGGGGGGACCACCCCCTGTCAAAGCACGAGACAAGGGCGCAGGCCCCCTATTGGGAACGAAACAGGCAGGGGCCAAGCCCCTTACCGGAAATCAACCGAGATGCAGGGGGCAAGCCTCTGCTCGAAAACAGGAAAGCAGGGGGGCTTCGCCTCCTACCGGAGAAACAACTAATGGCAGGGGGCCTAGCCTCCTGTCGGCAACAAATGAAGGCAGGGGGGTGAAGTCCCTTGCCGAGAAGCACCACAAAGCCAGGGGGACCTCGCCCCCTACCCAGAAACAACAGGCAGATGGCAGGGGACAGAGCCCCCCCTTGCCGGCAAGGCGAATGGCAGGGGGACCGAGCCCCCTACCGACAAAAGGGATGGCAAGAGGGCAGAGCCCCCTGCCGGCAAAGCGGATGGCAGGGGGACCAAGCCCCCCTTGCCGGCACAACAAGGGCAGGGGGAAAGCGGATTCCCCCCTGCCGACCCAGCAAGAACAGGGGGGAACAAAATCCCCCTGCGAAAATGCGGCGACGACAGGGGGCTCGGTCCCCTCGTCGATCGACTCACAGAGGAAGGCAGAGGAGGGGTTTATACCTTAGAAAACCACGGCCACGGGGGAGTCGTCGGGGTTGCTCGCAAGTGAAGATCGCCGACACAACTGTTGGCAACCTCAATCGCCGATGGCAGCTGAAGGGGACAGTGCTTCTTGGCGGCATCACTCACCAATGACAATGAAACGAGGGAGAGGAGTGGCTGACGGCGAGTCACTGATGCCAACTCGGGGGCCGTCAGCGGCTCCCACGAGACAGGGAATAAAAAATGGGGTCGGCAAAGGTGGGGGGTTTGCCAGAGCTCAGAGGGTCGGCTGAGGCCACCAACGACGGGGAGGCGGTGGTCGCAGAGGAAGGGGAGGAACCAATGGGGGTTGCCGGAGCTCGAGGTTGCCGTCGGCGTCGGTCGCCGGCGTTGAGAAGGTCGTCGTCGATGTCTGCAACAATTAGGGTGAAGGCGGTGGTCGGCGGCGAGTTGCCAACGTCGTGGGACACATGAGACAGCGAGGGGGGGGGGGGAGGTGAAGAGGTTGCCGGCTGTCGAAGGCCACCAAAAGGGGAGGCGGCAGCACACGAGGGTCGCCGGAACTCGAAGGGGAGGCGGCCAGACGGAAAATGCTTGTCGGCGTCTCCGATCGTCGGCGGCAGCATGAGGGAGGCGGTGCAAAGGGGAGAGAAGGGGCGAGGGTTTTGCCCCTCGCCCGAGACGCCTGTGACTTATAAAGTCACAGGCTTTTCGATCGTTCGAGAACTTGGGTATGAGTTCGGGCTCAGGTTCGAAACGACGAACCAACCTTGACACGTGTCCGACACGTGCAGGGCACGTGTCTGACACATGTCCGACACCGATTTTTTTTTCATGGGTGTTACACTCACAATTTGCAACTCATAAAATATCAGATGCACACATGATCTATCATTCACGCTCATGAAAATAAAATGACCTAAAAACAGAAAACCTATTGAAGCTACTAATAGTACATCACAAATATGACCTACCTCCCATAAAGCGCTAAGTTTGACATCCTTAGTCAGACGGATCTCTGGTGACCCTTCATCGTCCATGAGATCAATAGACGTAAAGTCATGCTCAATCAAGGGTTCGAAAGAAAATAGTGTCATCTGTGACACTGCGCACTATGTTTCTTCCAACTCTACCTCTATGTATCCTACGATGACTCTGAAACTTGAGATGAGGGAGCTTAGTCTCCACGTGGAGACTATTCTCAAATGATGAGTCATAAACCAACTGACTAACAGGACACACATCCAACTATGAATCAGATTACTTCCCTGTGACGTCTGTCACCTAAAAACAATCATCATGTCATGTCGCTCTTGTGGCAACATCAAGGATATGTAACCGTAAGCGCTTGTTACCAAAAGAAACCCCCATCTCCCTAGTATAACAATCAATACGAGCATGGGCAGTGGCCAAGAATGGTCTGCCCAAAATAATGAGGATCTGGCGAACGACATCGGTGCCCACCATGTCCAGAACAAGAAAATCGACAGGGAAGTAGAAGTCCTCGACCTTGATTAATATATCTTCCAAGAGTCCTCAATGACGCTTGGTAGACTTATCAGCCAAATGCAAAATAGTAGTTGTGGGCTTCAAATCCCCAATCCCAAAAGTGTCATATAGGGAACCTAATAAAATGTTCACATTTGCCCCAAGATCGAGCAATACACACTCAATAGTCATGTTCTTTATAACACACGAGATAATTGGTGCCCCAAGATCTTTGAGCTTGGGTGGGGCTTGGTGCCGAAACACAGAGCTCACCTGCTCAGTCAAGAAGATCGTCTTGAGCAACAACCTCGATTTTCTCTTATGCATGCAAAGTTTTTTAAGGGACTTTGCATAGGCAGGTACATGTTGGATGACATTGAGCAGAGAGATGTTTATGTGGACCTACTTGAACATGTCAAGCATCCCGTGCATGTGTGCCCCCTGCTTGCCAAAATCAATCAGTTTGGTTAAGGCCTGAGGAAAAGGGGCTCTAGGGATATATGAAGGAGAGGGCACTAGCCGTGGGCCATGCCCGCTTTCCTCGGGTTTGGTGAAAGAGATTGATTGGTCAATAGGTGTGACAGTGGACTCGCCAGTCCACTCTTGAGTAAGATGAGATGCCTTCCCACTTTGAAGAGTCATAACAGAATTGGCCTGCTCTTTTTTGAACTGTGTGAGGTGAAAGCCATAAGACATGGGTTCCTTACCCTTCGGGTTGATAACAGACTGACTCAGGAGGTTTTCCTCGCTGCGCCTGCTCAAGGCCTCAGCCAACTGTTCCATCTGGGTCTCTAGCTTTGCTATCGACTGCGTGTGTGAACAGAGGTTGGCCTTAATGTCAGAAAAGATCTCTAACAACTTCTTCTGAAAAGATGAGCTCAATGTGGGCTCCTGAGGATAAGGCAAGCTAAGCGAGGGGTGGGCCTGTGGAAGTGTGAGACATAGATAACCTTGTGAGAAGTTACCCTGTCTGTGTTGTGTCTGGGAGGGCAGATAGGATGGCTCTTGTAGATTTCTCCATACAAAGTTGGGATGATTTCGCCATCCCGGGTTATAGGTGGGTGTCAAAATTTTGGTGTGAGTTTTATGAAAATGACTTTTAAAACAATATTTTTAATGAAAACAAGTGTGAAGGCCAAACACCAAATAATAAAAACTGGCGACCACGAGTGGTGGAGTCTGGGTCAAACTCAGGGAATGAGAAATACTTGTATTCAAACACATAAGCTAAACTACTCTTTATTGCCAAAATAAAAAAATCAATTCAATAATTAACTAAGGGAGTACAACCCTACACAGAGGGCTTAAACAAAATATATAATAAATGACTTATTACAGACCTAATTAAATGAATAAATATAAAAAATAAAACCTTAATCTAAAATGGAAAAAAAGGCTTCAGTGCTTCAAGTTGTCTTGTCTCTTCTTGATTGATTTGATTCCCTTTACCCTTTTCTTTGTGTACCCTTTAGGTACTTAGGTTGAACACTTATGTATGGTTTACTAAAGGGCTCTGTGAGGGCTTGAGGGGACCTTAAAGTGTACTTTTAGGGCACAAAAAAGGCTCTTTCACACGTTCCAATGCTTCTTTGCAAAACACAAAAACAAAACATGAAGCAGAAAAAAAAAACTACAAGAAAATCAACAGAAAATATGATGAAAAATTACAAAAACATGAATTAATAACATGAAATAACAATTAACATAACTGATTATGAAATAACTAATAACAACTAACACCAAATGACAAAATAGTAAAACAACCTAACTAATAATCAAGAAACTAATTCATGTAACATCCTATCTAACAGTGTAATGAAAAGAACAAGAAACTGAGTAAAATTAAGAAAGGGATCAGCTGGAAATAAATACTAATCACTAATCTAACATGAAAGAATAATAAAGGTTAACATGAACTAACTAATGCATAAAATTAACTAGCTAATCAATAAGTAACAAGACAAGGAACAATGTTAACTAAATCATGATAATTAATTAAACCTAACAATTAAACCAATCAACAATAACCAACGTGTTGTACGACTTCAGGTCTAATAAAGATAATAACCTATGCTACCATTCTAACTAACTACTAAAGAAAACAATTAACATCAAACTAAACTAAAGAACATTAAAACTGCACTACTCGACCGAATGGAGGAATAAAGAAATAACACAAACTTGACTATTGATCTAATGGATTAAACTACGCTATTTTAACAAGAACTAATACTCACAACGAACAACAACATAAGGAGTTACCAACATGAAGTTGGCTATTATTCTGGCTAACAATAACATAAACTAACGTCTGGTTATTCTAAACAATTAAAAACCAAGAACTCGGCTAATCATCTAAGCAATTAAAAACTAATTTCTAATCTAAATGCCAAACTAAAAAACTCTAGAACTGAAATTTACACTAAATCAACTAATCTAATGCTAACTTTAAACAAAAAATAAACAGCATTGCTTAATGAAAAAAATTAGATTTCAGAAGAAATAATAATAAAATAATCGGCTAATCACAAAAAAAAACTATTTACGTGATCTAAAAACAAAAATTGCATAAAAACGGGATGCAGCTTATATTAAACTAAATCTAATCTAAAATTGATAGAGAAAGCAAGAAACAAAATCTGAAACTTATTTTAAACTACCGATTTGCCTAAATCAAGAAAAGGCTATTCAAAAATCAAGAGATTGATTAATCTATAAAAATGACACATATTTTTGTTTCTTTTTATTTTTTATTTTTTATTTTTATTTTCACATAGAAGAATGATATGCTATGCATATCTATATGCAAGATGCAAATAAAACAATAATAAAATCATGAACCAATGAGATGCAATGTAATATATGTAAAAAGAAAAGAGAAAAAAAGAGTAGAGAAGAGAAAACTGTATGGTTTGCTCCGACGATGGGGTTGTGGTGCTTTTCGGCTGAAAACCAAACTCCTCCCCGATGATGTAGGCAAGAAAGACCGATGAAGAACATGTTTACAATATTGAAAAAAAGAAGATTAAGAAGAGGAAGAAGAAGGAAAAATAGATTAAGAGAAGAAATCAGTCAAGAAGGGGAAGACGCCTCCTCCCTCTCTAATGATCCTATTTATAGTTGAAAGCTAGGTTAAAACACTTTTTCAAATGAAGTCTGAGTATTTTTCTGAAATTCCCAAGAAGAGGCCCTTTGAAAAACTTGTTTGCTAAATCACATTCCTAAACTAACTAAAGCTCAATTGATTAAAACCTAATCTAATTAAACTTAAGAAAATTCTAAACTAATGAAAAATGCTAAAAACGCAGGAAAAACTTCAGAATATGCGATTTTATGATAATCTCGATTCTGTTGCAGTTTATCGAAACTAACGATAAAACTGGGTTTTGAAGTGATTTTTTATTGGATCATGGATAAAATGAGATGAATATAATGCAATTATTATGCATGATCAACTAGTGTGAAAGGCAAGAGCTTCACGTAAAGAGTGAAATTGGAATATGTTGCTTTAGAAAATAACATATGTGTTTATATTTACATTCTTGGAGAAATCCCATATTTTGTGGGATTTAGAAATAACAAAAAATAAGAAAGATATTTCTGTTACAAACGTAATATACACAAAAACAGAATGTTGATTTAAGCTCATTGCATGCATTCCAATCTTATTAACCTGATCCAGCTGACCTCAATCTCTCTCATTGTTAAGTTTCCAATCTTACCTGCTTACCTTGTTAACCTACCATTTTGCTTTTATCCTCTTATCATGGTAAGTTACAATTCAACAACTTTCTTGATTGTCGATGTAAGACCTGTAAATTTTTTACATTTATTGAAATAAATAAAAGTAAATTTTTGCTCAATTTTGAAATTTTAGTTCTGATTAAATTTAATTTGAAGATTAGTTACTGTCAAAGTGAATTCACTATTAATGATTTAGCTTGAATTTCATTTAATTTGCATTTGAATTTTGTATTAATTTCAGTAAAATTAAAATGGCTTTTGGACCCAAATAAATAAATTTGGATCTAGTATTTGGATTTGGATATCCGAGAGATCCAAAATCTAATTGGCTAATGGATTTGGGATATCCGAAGTTCATTCTATAAGTGGCTATGGTTTTTGGTTGACCTAAATAGCAGGGGGATCCAAATTGGATCTTGGATCAATTAGGAAAAAACCTAAATAAGAAATTTTAATTAATACTAAAATTTAATCCAGTTTAAATATTTGTAAAGAGGCTAGGGTGGGACACCCCTAGTGAGGCCCACCTACTTATGAGGTGAGGCTTGACCCCCCTCTCTCTCTCTTTGGCATGTGTTGGAAAAAAAAAGAAATTAAGAAAATCCTAATTATCTAAAGCAAATAGAAATCCTAACTAATTAGGAATAGATATTTGAAGTAAATAGAGACTTACCTAACTAGGGGAGGAGATTTGGTAGTCTCAAGAGTTACCAAATCTCATCCAACATTATGAGGGAGAAACTTTCTTAGAAAGGTTACAAAAAGAAAAAAGAGAAGGAAGACTTACCTTTCTTCTCTTTCCATCTCTCTTCCTACCTATTTGGAGAGAATTCCTTTTTGGAAAGGAATTGTGACAAGGCAGCTGGATGTGGGGTCTCTCTTATAAAAAAGTGAGGAATTCTTTTCTCCCCCACACGCCACTTGCATTCTCTCTCTCTCTCTTCTTTTCTGTTCTCTCATTCTTTCTCTTTCTCTCTCTCTTAGCCTATCTTCTTCTTCAAGCTTTGGAGGAAGTACAGTAGTCATTAGAGTTGCTACAAGGTGTTACATCAGGAGACAAAGGCTTGTGAATTGTTCAAAAACATTATTGAGGTAGGTACCTCTATCGTATAGGATCAAAAAGGGATTTTAGGTACATAGAGAGTGAAATATCGAGCTGTATGGTGATTTATAGTGGATCAACCATAGAACTAGCAAGAGAGATGTTCTAAATGTTTGTAATTGACATGCCTCATACCTAAGAGTTTCAAAAAAATATGATTTTTTTGAAAACCAAGATTTGCTTCGGGAATTTACCAAAATGGTTTTAAAAAATCGTGGTCTTGTAAATTAGATGCAAATCAGTTTCAAATATGTATATTTACTAATCATTGTACATGTTTAGATGAATGAATGATGTTGAAAATGATGTGAATGAGGGTTTAATAGATCTGAATAATTAGTTTTATTAAATCCCATGTTTGTGAATGAAATATGTGTTTTTCCAAAGGCATAGTCGAGATCATGGCAAAAATATGTATTAAGTTGTGATTGAATGTATGTATTGATTTTTTTCATGTTACAACATCATGCTTGCTTAATTATATGTGTACCAAGCTTAGAAACTTATGATAGATGCATTTGTATATGTGTTTTCATATAGAGGATGAAATCTAGAAATTGTCTACATGTTTGTATTCTCCTAACTAAATGATGTTGACAAAAAAAATCATATCGCTCAAACAATTTGGTTTATGATGAAACCCTTTTACGTGGATCGTGTGTACACAATGTCCCAATAAATAGGGCTTGGTAAGAAATTCCTTCGTTTGAAGGTTGTAGCTTCTATGCCAGGAGCCAGGGAATCATGCTTGTGTGCAGAACTAAATTTAGTAATTGTTAATATGAAAAATCCAGTAAATCAATTTTATAGATTATTCGGCTGGTTTGGGATATATGTTATTAGACAACTTATAGAATCCATAAAAAATAATTTAAAAATCAGAACTTTTGTCCATAAGTGCTAGAACTTCTTCCAAGTTAATAAAATTCTAGTTTTTGCAGAAAAATAGGATTTATACAGTCCTCTGACAAGGTTTGGTCCAAATAATATTGAAAACTCAAGGAGTTTTGCAAAAATATTAGATTCTTTTGAAAGCTAACATATAGAGATATCTTCAGAAAAATGGAAAAATTGATAAGCCTTTGGAAAGGTTGCTGAATCACCGATTCTCTTGGAAGTAGATTTTTGCACCTATGTCGATTGGTTGAAAAAACAATTTTGGTCCAAAAATTTCTATGATAAAAATATAATTGGTTTTTTAGATCTGTCACTTCGAGATGTTAGGGGATAATGTGAGTGTCACCTAGAGTTTTTGCTTATCTATTGGAGCTCTGTGAGAAACATGGCATAGCCTGTGATAGCAGTGTGATTCCTACTATGTACTATTTTTAAGCAATGCATGGTGAACCTATGTGATTTGATGTCTATCATGCTTACATGTGTATTGTTAAATTATGAATCAGTGTGCAACCTAGAAAGTATGTGAAATTGATGTGTAGCATGATAAATATTTATGCATGATGGCTATGATGAATGTCATGCTTACTTGATGTGATGTATCATAATGAGATGAACCATATGTAATGACAAATTGTGTAAGTAATGTATTAATGGTTTATGCTATGGGCATGGGCATCATGCATAGTGTTGAGCGGTGTGTGTATATAGCATGTTGGATGTGTTTTGAGTCATGAGAGACCTTATGTGCACATGGATTGAGAATGATCCTGGGTTTCATGAAACCACTGCGGTAGTCGTATGTATCATATAGTGAGTGATTGTAATACATGCTCATACATACTTTAACCTCAAGGGAGGTATGACTCAAAGGTACTCGTGAAAGGAGTATGTTACTATGAGTCAGGGCTCAAGGTTATCCCGGAGCAGAGATATGTTATCGAGAGCTTGGTTTGGATGAGTTAAGGTTTATCTTGTGTTGTTAGGAGAGCATAGGGAAGCTCGGGCTGGGATGCCCATGGTGCTGAGGCACATTAGTTGACCGGTGAGTCTAATTAATCAACATTAAGTAACCCGTTCAAATATTTTGTCTACCTTATAAAGGGTAGGTGGTACACACGATCGAGAAAATAGATGTTTATTTCAGAGAATGAGGCATCTCTCTAGTTTTCCATCCTTGGCGTAGGGAACCAGGACTACCTGATGAGACCTAGGTAGCTTCATGACTTTGCAGAGTAAGAATCGATTCCTTAGATCACTCGTGTGTCTTTCAATTATGGACCAATGCAATGGATGTTTGCAAATTCTTCTAAGTCCTTGGGGATAATAAAATACATGGCATAATGAACACCTCATTGGATTTTTTGATTCAAAGTTAAAGTCTCTGGGAGTGTACCTCTTCATGATGAGAAAAGAGAAACAATGCATTAGAGATGAGATTCACATGTTTCATATTGAAGTGCAAGAAATGAATGTATGCAAGGGTGCATGATCTTGATTACTGACAAGTTTGATCGCAGGTACAAGGTTAAAGAGTAAGTTCACGTTGTGTATTTACCTATGTGCTCATTTGTATTTGAATGTAATCAGAATCTGTAATGTATGCTTGTTTAGTGTACCAATTGCATGCTTTATGTTGTTGAAATTTATTTCTTTGTTTATATGGTAGAGTGTTACCTACTGGAGCACGGTTTGACCTCCTACTTTTAGCATTTTTTAGGCAATGAGTAAGTTAGTGATACGGTATGCTTGTGTTAGTGCCAAGACAGTCATCATAACTTTAGCCCAGAATTTACGACTCTTGGTTTTTGGCTCTTCGGCAATCAAGACATTTTAAATATTAATGTTTTGTTAAGGCTCCAATTTAATTACCGATTGAATGTTTTAAATTTAATGAATAATTTTGTTTAAACCTCTATTTCAATCATGTATGTGTTATAGTTTGATTGTCACCCGCCCAAGTTTAATTGGGTTTGTGTAAGGTTTGGATATCATTTCCACTGGTTTAAAAAAATATCCTTGAAAATTTTTGATATAAATTTGGGGCATTACAGTCGATATTTCATTTCATCGTTAACAATTTCCTTGATTATCGATATCCATTTTCTTGATTGTTGACATCTATTTTATCATTAACATTCCCCCTCAAGTTGGAACATGGGGATCCAACATGCCTAACTAGCTGACCAAATACTTGAATTGATCCTTTCCAACAGCTTTGGTCAAGATGCCAACTCTTTGATGTTTGCTTGGAATGAACTTGGTGCATAAAATGCTATTTTGATTTTTTTCTCTAATAAAATGGTAACCGAGCTTGCTATGTTTGGTTCGCTAATGAAAAACTGGGTTGGTTACAATGTGTAAGGCCGACTGGTTATCACAGTATAAATGAGTTGACTGCGGATAAAGAAAACCAAGTTCATTAAACAAATATTTCAACCATGTGATCTCACTTGTTGCAGCTACCATTGATCGATATTCTATTTCTGCTAAAGAATGGGACATAGCAGCCCGAGTCTTAGTTTTTCAAGAAATTAGACTTTATCTAAGAAAACTACGAAATCCAATAGTGATTTTTTTGGTAAATGAACAATTGGCCCATTCTAAGTCTGAGTAACAGGAAAGCTTAAGTGTACTTCTTGAGCTTAATAAGATTTCTTGCCGAGAGGTGCTCTTTAGATATCGTAGGAGTCTCATGGCTGACTCTCAATGAGGTTATCAAAGTTCATGCATGAATTGACTCAAAATATTTATTGAATAAGTAATATCAGTCGAGCTATGGTGAGATATATGAGTCATCCTACTAGCCTTTTGTATAGAGTGAGATCTTTGAGAACTACTCCACTCTAATCTATTATCAATTTCTGCTCCATAGGAACTTCATTAGGACATGATCCTTGGTAACCCACATCTTTTAATATTTCTAAAGTATATTTTCCTTTATTCAAGAAAATTTCTTCCTTTGAATGGGCCACTTCAATCCTGAGAAAATATTTGAGTTTTTTTAAATCTTTGATACAAAAACATTGATGAAGAATTTTTTTCAGCTTTTCGACCACCTAGTTACAATGATCTCATCTACATAGACCAGAACAAAGGTTCGCTTATCTCTATTTATCAGAGAGAATAAAGAATAATTCACAAGTGACCGTTTGAATCTCACTTATTTAAGAGCTTGAGAAAATTTTGTGAACCATTGTCTAGAAGCTTGTTTGAACCCATAAAGGGATTTATTTAGGTGATATACATATTGTTTCCCAAAAAATCGATCGATTTGAAATGGGTATGCAAATTAAATATTGGTCTCAATGCAGAAATGCGTTATTGACATCAAGTTGATGTGGGGGCCAATCAAGAATGACAACAAGAGCAAGTAGGCATCACATGGTAACGAGTTTTACAATTGAAGCAAAGGTATCATGATAGTCTAATCACTCTTGCTGGGTGTACCCCTTTGCATACCCATTTCAAATCAATCTATTTTTTTCCTTCAGATAATTTGGTAAGGGTCCACATGTTGTTCTTCTCTAAGGCTTAAATTTCAGCTACCAAAGCTTCTCTTCACTTGTCATCTCTTATGACCATTTGGAAATCTCATGGGTCATTGTTGACTCATAATTTAAAATTTTCAGGTTCAGCAAAGAATTCTGGCTAGAGATGCTGCTCTATCTCCTGAGGACGAAATTGCAGAATCTGTTTTTGTGCAGGTAATTTTAAGTGAAATGGTTGAATCTGATATAGCAACACCGTGATCATTTGAATATCCTGCCAAAGTAATGCTTGTGAAATATCAAGTATTCATTCAACCAAGAACTCCCATGGCCGTTGTTGTGGGACTTTGCTTCATCTCACCAGTCCTCCACTTTGGTTCCGTTACAGTCGTTTGCTACTCTCTGGAGACATTTCTCATGATCATGACACCACGGGGCAGGACAAAGGGGGTTTTCCCCTCTATGATGTAGATGATATTATTTAGTTAATGTTGATCATTTTCTATCTAATACATCATTATGTGCATGATCTCTCTCTCTCTCTCTCTCTCTCTCTCTCTCTCTCTCTCTATATATATATATATATATATATATATATATATATATGAGGGGCGGGCGTGAATCCTTGTTCATGGATGGGGTATGAATGCACAGATGCCATCCAATCTAACAGATGGATAGCAGGCGTCTAATACTCAGTGTTGTTGAAGATGTTCTTTGCGGGATTTTCACACATCCAGTGGTGGTTCTCCGTCCGTGTAGATGGAGGTTTGGATGAACCCCCTTCTCCTATCTCTCTCCTTCTCAGAGAGAGAGCCGAAAGGAGATCAACATTAATACTCATGAAGATCAACAAAATGTTGAACCCATGAACCGAACAAAATAGAAAACAAAACTAAAATATAGAAAAAACAAAAGCTAAAGAAAAAGAAACTACAGACAGCTAGCAACAAACAACAAAGCCAACCAGGATCCGCTGGATTAGAAGAAACCACCATTGAGTGAACGTTAAATGATTGGCTGACTATAAAAGTTGAAAAAGATCTGTGGAAAATCATGTTGCACAATTTTCTGGAAATGTCTCTACCATATGCATGCATTGACGTCAGTTACTCATTCTGACCAATCAGAGTGCATATTTTGTTATGTTTTGCCCTGCAATTGTTGATGTTGCATTTGTTCACAATTATTGAGTGAAATATGAATTATGATGGCAAACTGTTTAATTTAGTGGCTTCATTGATCTAACAGTGATAATGTGGTTGAATATTGTTTCTCAGGTTTGAGTGAATTCCCTCGACCAAGGTTCTACATTTCTGTTGTAGGATTTTGACATCGTGTCCCATATCCTTTTGTGTATTTTAGGTGCCAATAAGTACGTTGGGGAAAATACTTCAACAAACTTCCTGTTTCAGACCAATACTATGTTCCATAGATTGTGTTGTGGGGATAATTGGGTAGCTTCAACATCATCCAAGTCAGCTGGAATCAAAGTCTCTTAGGGGTCTTTGGTACTTCTCTACCCATGAAAAGCCACTTTCTTGCAAAGGGGGTGCACACATGGGAAAGTGCTTCCTCATAGGGGAGGTGTACGGTTGCAGATACAGGGATACAACCATTTTTATGAAGTTTCCAATAGGAGTATCATCGAAGCAGGTTATATGTTCCCCCCCCCCCGAACAGGGCAGTTAGCTACATCTCATGTTCGGGGGTCCCAAAGAGCACCACGTATGTAAGCATGTGTGTCTCGTATCCCCATGTTTGTCAGCATTAATTAGCATTGGAGTTTGATGCGATTGCAAAGACTTAAGTACCCTCTCCTCCATTGGTGCAAAAAAAAATAGCGATTCTTGAAAAGGAGTGGTTGTAAAGACTTAAGTGCCCCGAAGATGATTATTTAAGACCCAATCTCTGCACTGCAGGATTATCTGAGAAAGAAATCTCCCCTCGAGGAGGCCATGAACACCAACCCTCTCACACTCTCTCTCTCCCTTCTCTTTTTGCTTCTATGCACATCCAACAGAAGATCTTACATTGCTCCATTAAGCACCTCCTGACCTGCACATTGACTATTGTGGAGCCTGATTCAGAGTTTTTACCCTTACAAGAGGAGGGTTTGGGGGCTCCTCCCAGCGTGGGTAGCATCATTCAACTAAATAAGTTATAGATCCTGATTCAGAGTTTTTACCCTTACAGGAGGAGGGTTTGGGGGCTCCTCCTAGCGTGGGTAGCATCATTCAACTTGAAGAGTTGTGGAGTCTGATTCAGAGTTTTTACCCTTACAGAAAGGGGGGTCTGAGGGCTTCTCCTAGCGTGGGTAGCATCATTCAACTTGAAGAGTTGTGGAGTTTGATTCGGAGTTTTTGCTCTTATAAGAGGAGGGTTTGGGGGCTCCTCCCAGCGTGGATAGCATCGTTCAACTTGATTCATTGTGGAGCTTGATTTAGAGTTTTTGCCCTTATAGAAGGAGGGTTTGGGGGCTCCTCTCAGTGTGGGTAGCATCGTTCAACTTGATTCGTTGTGGAGTCTGATTTAGAGTTTTTGCCCTTACAGGAGGGGGGTCCAGGGGCTCCCCCCGGCACGGGTCCCGGGTGTCGTGGTAAAAAAATGCACAGGGTATCATGGTGAGAAAGACATATTTTTGTTTCAAGCAAGGTTGGAAGAAATCAATGGAAAATCCAACAAGGAGCATGCCAGAATCAAGATGTGGATGTCAAGCGAGAATGGTGTTGTGCAACTCAAATAACACAAAATAATAGGGGTCTGGTTTTTAGTTAAAATGAGGAATGAAATGACAATAGAAATCACTAAAAATTTACAGAAATAAATTAGACTCAATAACGAAGACACCACTTTTTACGGATTTGAAATATGACCTCCGATTAGGGAGATATGGCCCTGACAAGTTTGTCCTAATTTGGATAGCGATTTACAACGATTTTCTTACTGAATAACACTACAAATCGCTATAGTGATTTGCAGAAGACACTACAAATCGCTATAGCGATTTGTGGAAGAATCTACAAATTGCTATAGTGATTTGCAGAAGAATCTACAAATCGCTATAGCGATTTACGGAAGACACTACAAATCGCTATAGCGAATTGCGATTTGTAGTGTCTTCCGCAAATCGCTATAGCGATTTGTAGTGTCTTCCGCAAATCACTATAGTGTTTCGTTGGAGACCCGAAAATACTATAAATTGTTATAGGAAAGCCCGATAATACTACAAATCGTTGTTGGAAGGCCCCCGGGGGATCCGCGCCGGGGGGGGAGCCCCCGGACCCCCCTCTTGTAAGGGCAAAAACTCTAAATTAGGCACAGAAGTAGAGAAAGAAGGGAGAGAGAGTGAGAGGGTTGATGTTCATGGCCTTCTCCAGGGGGAACTCTTTACCTCCCTTGATTTGTTCTCCAGGGAGAACTCTTTGCCTCCCTTGATTTCTTCTCTAGAGAGAGAGAGAGAGGGTTTTACAGTGTTTTAGGGAGAAAGAAGAAGAAGACTTTGAAGAGTCAACATCATCCTCGACTTTCTGGATGGAGGACATGTTTGTCCTTTTTTTGAACGGAGAAAGAAGAAGAAGACTTTGAAGAGTCAACATCATCCTCGACTTTCTGGATGGAGGACATGTTTGTCCTTTTTTTGAACTGTTTCTTTTTTCTTTTTTGAATGAAGGGCATTTTTGTCATTTTCTCAAAGCATCACTTTATGAGAAGAATAGCAAGAAAGGGTACTTAAGTCTTTGCAACAACACCAGAGTCCGATGCAAAGTTATGTCAACATACACGGGAATACAAGCCCCATGTGCTTGTATACGTGGTGCTTATTCAAAGCCCCGAACACAGACGTGGGATTCAGTGAATCATCGGGGGCGAACATACACCACCCTCTCGAGTATCATATAAGGGGTTACTGAGTGGAAGTTAAAATAGACTATCCGTGTGACCTAGGCTTTCATTGGGAAGAGGGCCTTTTGCAATTAGTATATGGGCTCCACCATATATTTCCCACAAGGGTGGTGTTCTTTCACCCTCCGTGGGAAAGATGCCCTCTTTATTATTAAAGAAGGTTTCTTTCATGAGAAAAAGCATGAAGCAACACTCCCTGAGTTACTTCATGTGTGTGTTTACAGGAATGCAGCATGGCATGGGGTGGGTGTGTTCATGCTTGGGTGTCTCATAATATAGTCTTCAAAAAATGTTCCAGCATTCATCATTAAATGCAGTGGAGCTCTAAGCTTGAAAAATTTAGAAGTAGACATCCTTTTTGCCTCATGTTCACCGAAATTTTGGCTTCTTTTTGTTAGCAAAGTAATATTGCCCCCTGAAGGACAGAAGAATAGACATGGCTATTCTCTTAATGACCCTTTGTCCATTGACAGTCCTTTATCCCACGAACACTGGATCAAGTCAAGGACTTTCAGAAGGACATCATCGATATCACAACTGGCAAAAGCACCAAAGGCATCTATTATAAAACAATTACAAGTCTCAAACTGGATCTTTCTGGTGTTCTGCTCGTACGAACGATACTGGTGAACTCCACAAGTGCGAGAGAGAGGCTGGAAGAACTGGTTCAAACCGAGGCTGAGCCATTAAAATGCAACCATGATGCCTCGCGAACCAATTTTGTTGGTAGTGAAGTCTTGATAGGGGAGGATGGCTCTTCTGAAGAAGAAGATGATGATGATGATGATGATGTATACACTGGATCTGTATTCAGTGATGAGCAGACGACGCCAGCAAATAGGAAAGCTGCTCGTAAGGAGAACATGAAGAAGGTTAAAGAAGAGAAGATGGAAGCTCGGAAGACCGAAGTACCAAAAGCTGTAAAGAAATGAAGGAAGAAATTGTTGGTTAATGCTCAAGGTCGTGGGCAAGAGAATCCAAAGCCCACGTATGTTTTTGGTGCTCAAGGAAGAAGGAAGTGGGTAGGGCATCCAATGCCCACGATTTACTTGGAGAGCACTCAAAGCCCATGATTTGTTAGTTTTCCTAGTTTATAGGATCTACTTTTTGTTAGTAGGGTAAAGAGGTTCTGTACGTGTGTTTGCTTTCCTATCTTTTAGCCTAGGTTTTCTATTTTCGTGTAAAAGGCTTTTGCCTTTTTAAATACTATACCTCTTCATGACAAAAATGTAGAGAAAGTGTGAGAAGGAAAAGGGAGTTAGTGACTAGTAATATATTTTGAAGGTTTTTCTTTTAAGTTGCTGTATTTTGTGATATTTCATGTGTTGCACTTTTGCCCTTTACCCTCCGTTTCTCTCAATTGTTGGTATCAGAGCCAGGTTCGAATCAGAGCTGGGCATTCAAGAAAAACGCAATAAGAGCATTGCCGAAGCAAGGAGTTCCTATAGATTCGGATTTTTTTTGAAGGATAATTGTTGAGTGAGTTTGGTATGGCAAATAATTCTAACTTTCTCAATTTGTCACAATCATTAGTGCCAATTTTTAATGGTGAAAATTATAAATTCTAAAATATTAAGATGAAGACTTTCTTTATCTCACAAGACCTTTGGGAGTTGGTTGAAAATGGCTATGCAGATGTTGAAGGATCAAAGGCAGCAGAAAAAATCGATGTCAAAGAAGCTCGAAAGAGAGATGCAAAGGCACTGTTAGTACTACAACAGGCTGTGTCTGAAACCATTTTTCCAACTATTGCCGGTGCTACTAAGTCAAAAGAAGTCTGACAACTTCTGAAGCAAAAATTTCATGGTGATAAGAAGATCACAACGGTTAAACTTCAAACCTTAAGAAGAGAGTTTGAAGCGTTTTCTATGAAAACTAGTGAGTCAATTCAAACCTTTTTTTTTAGACTCTCTACTATTGTAAATCAAATGAAGACCTTTGGTGAAATTTTAGATGATAAAAAAATAGTAGAAAAAGTTTTAAGGTGTCTACCTTCTAAATTTGATCATGTTGTTATTGCAATTGAAGAGTTCAAGGTTTTATCTGTGTATTCTATTGATGAATTAATGGGGTCTTTTTTAGCCCATGAGCATCGCATAAACAGGTCTTCAGAAAAGACATTAGAACAGGCCTTTCAATCGAAAGTTGAAATTCCAAAAGAAAAGAATACTCAGTTTGATCAAAAGGGTGAAGGTAGAGGTCGAGGACGAGGAGGTTTTAGAGAATCTTTTCATGGACGTGGAAGAGGTCGAGGAAGGTTTTATGATACTTCTCAAAGGAATGATGGAACAGAAAAAGGTAATCAAAATCTGTTCTTTAGAGGGAAACAGTGTCATTTTTGTAAGAAATTTGGTCATATTGAAGCCCAATGTTTTGAAAAGGCAAAGCAACAAGCAAATTTTGCAGATGAAAATGAAAATTTGTTTCTTGCAAGTATGAATACTAACAGTTGCAAAAGTGAAATGTGGTTTGTAGACAGTGGTTGCAGTAATCATATGATCGATGATAGAAGTCTTTTTAAGAATATTGATGAGACTGTGAAGTTGAATATGTGGCTTGGGGACAACAATAAAGTAGACGTCAATGGCAAAGGAACAGTTGCAATCAAGACAAAATCAGGTAATGAACGATACATTCAAGATGTGTATTATGTTCTTGGTTTGGCTCAGAACTTATTGAGTGTAAGGCAATTGGTTAAAAAAGGTTACACTCTTTTATTTGAAAATGACGTCTGTGAGATTAAAAACAATAATGGTACAGTTCTTGTAAAAATAGATATGGTTCAAAATAAAATGTTTACACTTGAAATGATCAAGATAGATGATTGTGCCTTTATGGCAAATGGTTTTGACCAAACTTAAGCTGTGGCATTTGAGGTATGGGCATCTTTATTTTAATGGTTTGAAACTCTTGCATCAAAAAAATATGGTGGTTGGTTTGCCAGCCATTAATTGTACAAATGAGATATGTGAAGGGTGTGTTTTTGGTAAACAACATCAATTATCATTCCCAGTTGGAAAAGCATGGAAAACTAAGGAACCTCTTGAATTAGTTCATGCTGATATATGCGGGCCCATGAGAATTCCTTCATTAAACAATAGCAAATAATTTTTGCTTTTAACTGACGATTTTACTAGAATGAGTTGGGTGTACTTTCTTACTCATAAATCTCATGCATTTGATAGATTTAAGGAATTTAAGTTCCTTGTTGAAAATGAGAGAAGAAAAACTATAAAAATATTACGCACAGATAGAGGAGGAGAATTTTTATCTGATGAGTTTGGTTTGTTTTGCAAAGATCATGGTATTCGCAGGCAACTGACAATAAGAAAGACACCACAACAGAACGGAGTGGCAGAAAGGAAAAATCGTACGGTGGTAGAAATGGCACGCAACATGCTAAGTGAAAAGAAGGTGCCAAATGAGTTTTGGGCAGAAGTCGTTAACACTGCAGTACATATCTTAAATATTTCTCCAACAAAGGCAGTTCAAAACAAAACACCTTATGAGGCCTGGTGGAATAAAAAACCAAATGTAAGTATGTTGAAGGTATTTGGCAGTATAGCATATGCTTTGATTGACTCTTCAGAAAGAACCAAGTTAGATAAGAAGAGTGGAAAGTGCATCTTTGTTGGTTATAGTAATGAAACTAAGGGATATCATCTCTATAATCCTTCTTCTAAAAAATTGATTATAAGAAGGGATGTTATTTTTGATGAAAAATCATGTTGGGAATGGACCAACAATGAAAGCGTGAAGTTGCAAATTGATGAAGTGGTATCGCAATCAAATCATACTACTGAAGCATTATCTCCAGAAACGTCAAGTATGGGAGATGAATTCACAGAAAATATTAAGTCCACACTTGATGTGGACACTCCTCCGAAAAAGGTACGGTCTCTAGAGGATATTTATAAATGTGATTTTGCTTTTGTTGTTCTAGAACCATCATCATATGATGAAGCATGCAAAGATAAAAAAATGGTTAGATGCAATGAAAGAAGAAATGGAGGTCATTAAGAAGAATGACACATGGGAGCTTTCCAACTTGCCACCTGGAAAGGAATCAATTGGAGTAAAGTGGGTTTATAAGGTCAAGTATGATGCTGGTGGAAATGTTAAAAAATATAAGGCAAGGTTAGTTGCTAAAGGGTTCATGCAAAAATATGGAATTGATTTTACTGAAACGTTTTCACCTGTTGCAAGATTTGAAACTGTGTGAATGATTCTTGCGATTGCAACTCAATTCAAATGGAAAGTTTATCAATTTGACGTTAAGGCTGCATTTTTAAATGGTTTTCTAAATGAAGTCGTGTATGTTGATCAGCCACCTGGATTTGTTGTTAAAGGAAAGGAAGAAAAGGTTTATAAGTTAAAAAAGGCTTTATACAGGCTAAAACAAGCCCCACATGCATGGTATAGTTGCCTTGATAAATTCTTCCACCAAAATGGTTTTCAAAGAAATGATAGTGAACCTACACTCTATGTCAAAGTAAATGGGAATGAATTGCTCATTGTAAGTGTCTATGTAGATGATATTATCTACACTGGTTCTTCATTTAAGCTTATTGCAGAATTTAAATATAGTATGATGAAGGAATTTGAAATGTCAGATTTGGGGATGCTATGTTTTTTTCTTGGTCTTCATGTCGTGCAATCTGAAGAAGGGATTTTCGTGTCTCAAGAAAAGTATGCTTTGGAACTGCTCAAAAAATCAAAGATGTTGAATTGCAAAGTTTGTGAAACTCCGATGAATGCGAATGAAAAATTGAGTTTGGAAGATGGAATGGCAAGAGCAAATGAAAGATGTTTTAGAAGCTTGGTCGGTGGATTAATGTATTTAACTCACACTCGGTCAGACATTGTATTCTCAGTCAGTATGATCTCAAGGTTTACGCACAATCCATCTGTGCAACATCTAGGCGCAGCAAAAAGGATTCTTCGTTATATACGGGCAACAATCAATTATGGAATTTTTTATAATCATGTTACTGACTTTAATTTGATTGGATTTACTGACAGTGATTGGGCAAGTTCAATGGATGATCGAAAAAGCATAAGCGGGTTTGCTTTCAGTTTTGGTTTAGGCATTGTGTCGTGGTGTTCAAAGAAACAAAATTCAATAGCGCTATCATCTTCAGAAGCGGAATATATTGCGGCTACATCTACTACCTGTCAAGCAATCTGGATGAGGCGTGTTATGGACCTGCATGTAAAGCAAAATCTCCCAACTAAGCTCTATTGTGATAATCAGTCTACAATTTCTATTGCAAAAAATCCTACTTTTCATGGTAGGACAAAGCACATTGAGCTTAGATATCATTTTATAAGGGATGCAGTGGAAAAAGGAGAAGAAGTAGTGCTGAAGCATTGCTCTACAAATGATCAAGTTGCTGATGGTTTCACAAAAGCCTTGTCATCTAAAAAATTTTTGATGTTCAGAGAATCCATAGGCGTGCAAGGCCTTTCACATTAAGGGGGAAAAATGTTGGTTAATGCTCAAGGTCATGGGCAAGAGAATCCAAAGCCCATGTATGTTTTTGGTGCTCAAGGAAGAAGGAAGTGGGTAGGGCATCCAATGCCCACGATTTACTTGGAGAGCACTCAAAGCCCACGATTTGTTAGTTTTCCTAGTTTATAGGATCTACTTTTTGTTAGTAGGGTAAAGAGGTTGTGTACATGTGTTTGCTTTCCTATCTTTTAGCCTAGGTTTTCTATTTTTGTGTAAAAGGCTTTTGCCTTCTTTAAATATTGTACCTCTTCATGACAAAAATGTAGAGGAAGTGTGAGAAGGAAAATGGAGTTCGTGACTAGTAATATATTTTGAAGGTTTTTCTTTTAAGTTGCTGTATTTTGTGATATTTCATGTGTTGCACTTTTGCCCTTTACCCTCTGTTTCTCTCAGAAATTGGCTAAGGACAAAAGCCAACGGTAATGGATCTTTATTTTGGCCTTACAGTGCGATTTTTCTTTTTTCTTTTTCATGTTAAGAGTGGATAGCAAGTTTTTAAAAGCATATAGCTTGAAGCAATATTTTTTGTGAAAAGAAAATTTGAGTTATGGTAATATTGTTCCTTACTGTAACACTACAAGACAAGATACCTGTGGATTAACTAATCCGTCGCTAAACGGTTTAGTGACAGATTAACGTCAGATTAGCGATGGATAACTTTCATCGCAAATTTTTCGATGCTAAATAGGGACATAACTTATTTGTCGCTACTTTCGTCGCTAATTTGCGACGGATTAGCGACAGACATGATCCATCGCGAGTCCTTCGCTATTTTAAATTAGCGATGGATAATATCTATTGCTAATCCGTCCTTAAATTTTAAAAACAAAAATTTTAAAAAATTGCTCTCTGTCGGCGCGTTCTCCGGTAGGGAGCAAAATTTTTTTGCACAGAACCGGCTCATTCTGGCGTCGGGATGCTCTTTTGCAGCGAGCCAATCACGGCGGGAGAAGGGACGCGGGCAGCTGCAGGCGGCCGATCGGGCGAGGGAGAACGACTCCCCCTGGAAGGAGACCGACAAGATCTGTGTCGACGGCCAGAGGACCTCCGGCGCTCACTTCACGGAATAAACTACCAGCGAAGGAGTGGACGCGCGGGAAGGGGTATAAAAGCGGTGTCGATCTGTCGACTGTGAGCTTTTCGGGGTCGTAGTGGAGACAGGATCCGACGAGGGAGAGGATGGACGGGCGGTGGAGACTGACGAGGGGCACCGCCGGGATGAGAAGGACGGCACGGGGGAGAGGTAGCGGGAGGAGGAGGATGCTCAAAGGGTCGATGCCAGTGTCATGGCTTAGGGGGCCGCTGCACGTCGTCAGAGGAAGAGAGGTTTAAATCAAACGGGGGGAGAAAAAAATGGAGGGAGGAAAAATTTCGCACCTCAAGTGGGACGGTTTAAATAAAAAATTAGCGACAAAACAATTCCCTCGCTAATTAGTATTTTTTTGTAGTGTTTTGGCGACAGAAAATTTTTGTCGTTAATCCATCGCTAAATAGCGACGAATTTAGCAAGGAAAATATTTCCGTCGCTACTTTTGCAAATATTTCAAATGTTAGCGACAAATAGTTTTCTCTCACTAATCTGTCGCAAATTTGCGACGGTAAAAATTTGTGGCAAATTTTTGTCGCTAATTAGCATTTTTCTTATAGTGTAACCTATTTTGCAAGTCTCTATGTGATCACAAAGGCAAAAAACTACAAAAAAAATCTAAAAAAGAAAAACTATGTTAGCAAGTCGGTTTTCAACAAAGAATCAAGTAGAACTCGAGTGATGACATACATGAGGTTGACAACAAGCAATTCTGGCCTCATGTCACATGGATATGACTATTGATACTTGACGTCTAGCAACTTCGGCCTTTTCTTATGAAGTTTTCAATATGACCAATATATGAGGGGACACGATACGAGGGTCAAAATATATGAGCTGTGTGACTGCCCCAGCCTTACAAGCATTTGCTTTTGGATTGAGATCAGTACTTTAATTTTAGATACCAGATAATCAATGTCATGACTCAAACAATATCAAATTAATTCTCCCCAACCTTAAGGTCAGAGAAACTGCATCTCGGGTCGAAGACTTGGTCTTGCTGGCTCGGCCTGCCATATCTACGGTCATCATTTCAAAGGTGTAAAACTCCGAGGATATGACCCTTGCCCCAAGGCTTATGCTGAGCTTTGGCTTGTGCAAGGTGGAAGATGCATGCAAGATTTGAACCTTGACCACCCGTTTATGAAGAGAATAAAATATAGAATGGAGAAAAAAAGTGAAGAATGATGATGGAGAATGACTTCCAGTACATTTTACTCAAAAAGGCTCTTCACACTTCGGATACATACACTACAACAAACCAGTGGATTAGCGATGACCTAAATCCATCGCTAATCTGCCGCTAACCAGATTAGTGATGGATTAGCATCGGAGTAGCGACAAATATCTTCCATCGTGAATTTTCGACGCTAATAAGTGACGGCATATATCCATTGCCCGTTTCGTCGCTGATTAGCGACATACTGTATCTGTCGCCAGTTCTGTCACTAAGTTGCAATGGAATAACGAATGACAACTTCCGTCGCAAGGTCGTCATTACTAAACGGCGACTTCGGTTTGGCAACGAATTTACAGTCGTCGCTAACTTCAATGGTAATAATAAATAGCGCCGGATATATTCGTCTCTAATCTGTCATAAATAAGGAAAAAAATAAAAAAAATATTTAAAAATTAAATATCGAGAAAAAATTTCTCATGCTATAATTTATATTTCCTGTGAATTAAAAACAAAAGTACACATAAAAATACATATAAAAGGAAACTAAAACAATTAATCATTCCACTTAAAAATTTGCAAGTTTTAATTATTTATAATTCAACATTTACATTTTTGAAACAAAAAGAAAGTAGAACAAATTCAACACATTAATCTAATTATCGCCAAGATTTTTTGTATCTTCTTGTTCATTGCCTTGATCTGTCCCTTCAGCTCCACTACGTTGATTATCGCCAGCAACCTATACAAGAAAAAAAAGGTGAGTATTGATAAACAAAATATATTGAAATAAATTATACACTATATGTGATTCTATCATGAATGATATGTGTTCTAAGGCAATAAAAAAATCTATATGTGATTATATCATGCTCATATGTGTTCTAAGGCAGTCAGAAAAACTCTATATGTGATTTTATCATGCTCATATATGCTCTAAGGCAGGCAAAAAGTTGTATATATGATTCTATCATGCTCATATGTGTTCTAAGGCAGTCAAAAAACTGAATGTCATTATAGCATGCTCATATGTGTTCTAAGGCAGTCAAAAAAACTTTATATGTGATTCTATCATGCTCATATGTGCTCTAAGGCAGACAAAAAACTTTATATGTGATTCTATCATGCTCATATATGTTCTAAGGCAGTAAAAAAATTATATATGTGATTATATCATGCTCATATGTGTTCTAAGACAGTCAAAAAAACTCTATATGTGATTCTACCATGCTCATATATGCTCTAAGGCAGGCAAAAAGTTATATATTTGATTCTGCCATGCTCGTGCTCATATGTGTTTAAAGGCAGTAAAAATATTATACTGAAATATTATATAAAAGGTCAGTATTGATAAACAAAATATACTAAAATAAATTATATCCAATGCACCTAAGTTAAGGCAATCAAAGTTATATGAAATCTAACGACATGTAACATATCGCATGAAACTCTCATACTTAAGAGGCACCTACAATCAAAGTTTCCCTGTTCAGCAAAAAAATGTTGAACTCAGCTCGGAGAACGTCGGCGATGGTTTCATAGAAGTAGTCACGTATTGTGTCCTTAACGATCTGGCGTACATCATCACCAAAAAAAATAGGATGCTTGGAGCTTATTTCGACGAAAGAAGTCTGTGAGTCGTGACTAGAGAAAGCAACGACAAGTGAGGTGTTCATATTACTCCCAAGCCCAAACACATGACCCTTTTTGGGTTCACCTGCTGTAGTCACCCATGCTGCAGGATCAAATAATGGATGTTGAGTAGAGTCATAGCCATATCTCTCTACCATCTGTTGCTCATATGCCTCATACAAAATAATGTTTACAGTATGCATTAATAAATAAGAATTATAATGTTTATGATAACTTGTATATTAAAATGATTATTAATAGAATAAATACATACCGTTGTCGTTCTCGCCTTCTCTGATATGAAGTCTCCCATGGTCTTCCATTTATGTGTTTCAACAAACACATCCTTCTATGGTACAATGCCTCCTTTTTCTGCTTTCTGCAAAGTTAAATGATAAAAGATTTAGTTAATAGGTTTGCAACAATACTTATAAAATTGATAATATATATTGATGAGTTACCATTTTCTTCAGGTGGCTCCCAAAAGTCTTAGATCCACCTGTGTGTAGATGGGCTTCGAGCATTTTCACTCGATTTTGTGCAGCCTTCGTAGAGCAATTTCGAAATGCATCCCCCGCCCACTTGTCTCACATTCCCTCCCAATAATCTCTCCTGATAGTAATAGGGCCATAGCCCTTCCACTGTAGTGGATCATCTATTCCGCCAGATGCTTTTTTTGCTGCAGTCTTCATATTGTACAGCATGTATGTAAATTGATTGACAGTCATCCTCTGTCACACTGTAGTTCCTCTACCGTGGTTGCGGAGTGATTCGAAGCCTATATATATTTTCAGAAAGTTAGTAGACATGACTATAAAAAAATTTTAAATACGAAATACATTAACTATGACAAACATCTGTATACCGTGAATGAGGACCACAATCTGTCTATCATCTCTTTTGGATACTCTTTCCATTGAGCGACCGGTCCTGGTAAATGTTGAAGAAGTGAATTCCTAATCTCGCGTACTACTTCTTGTGGCTCAAACTTCATGCTGCACATGAATTGGTACATAGTAAATATCAATATAAAATATTTATAAGATATGCAATAAGTGAAAATGAAATACTTACGGTTGATTATCGATATACACTATTTGAATGAGTCTTCTTGTGTCAGACTGAGAAGACTCTGCATCTTGTGTTGGCTCCTGACTTGTATGATCAACTGGTATAGGTGGGTCATGTATAGGCGAAACATCATCTGTAAAAAAATACGTTAGAAATTCTCAGAATGCGCATTTCAACTAATCAAGCATCCAATTAGTTAAATGATATACCTATCACAGGAGCCCATGAAGATGAAGGTTGGGCCTGGCTACTACTGGATGAACGACCACTGTAAGCTCCATGAACCATATTCTAACAAATAAAAAATGTCATACAATACATTCAAATAATTTGCATCAAGTATTACAATATATTCAAATAATTTAAATCATTAGAATACTTGCAAATCATTCACGTCATTGCAATACATTCAAATCATTCGCATATCATGCGCAACATCGTGACCATAAAAGAAATCATAGATATCATCTGATTGATAGTAATCATTGTCTTCAGCAAACTTGTCTTCATGTAACTGATCATACTCAGAGTATAGTTTGGACTTCACCTTGTAAACTGCCCACCATTCATTTATATCTGACTTTTTTGTACTCAGATATGAAGTATAATAAACTTGTTGAGCTTGCGAGGCTAATATGAATGGTTCATATGTTTTAAACCTTGATTGATGATTCACCTCCACAATGTCGGAGGCTTTGTTGAGTCTTGTTGCAGTTTGATCAAACCAATGACACTTGAATAAAGTTACCCAATTATTTATGCCTAAGTAAGTAAACTCCATTATTTCTTCTATAACACCATAGTAATCATGTTCATTTTCGCTGTAGCTGCTACCCTTGACACACACGCCACTATTCATCGTTGATTTGTTTGTACCATAATCTTTTGTAGTGGAATCGATAACCATTTACGATATACCCGTTGTAACATTGCATAACTTTGGTCGGACCATTTTCTAAATCACATATTCCTTCATCTTTAACATCACCATGGCGGACCTACACACAAACATAAACAATGATTGTGATCATGACCAATTAAGTAACTTAGTGTTGTTTACAAGTACACAATTTATGTTAGCGTCCCTACCAACTGTTTCAATCACTCCACAAACTTAGTTTCACGTTCTTTTTGTACTTCTGCATCAGTGAGATGTGAAACTTCTCTTCGCAACTCCAGATCAAATCATATGCAAACCACAAATACTTATATTACCGAACCATGTATGCACGTATAAAACATAAAAGGATTTATAATTGTGGTGCGTCTACATATACTTACTCGATATATGGGTCGATCGCTGAGCAATTAAAAAGAATATATATATGTGTTGCGTCTTGCTCTCGATCTGTCAAGAGTCTTGATCGTCAACTAGCAAATGCATGCCTGTGAACACCCCAAATTTTTCAAAATCTTTTAAATATTCCCTTATTGCCCCTAAATTCATTTTTTGAGCAAATGGGTCATTTCAAATCTAAATTTCAGTTCATTTATCAAGTATTATTGAAATTAAATTCATTTCATATGTTTAAATTGATTTCGGATCTGGATCCATTGTCCAGATCCAAATCTGAGTCTCCTTGTTCAAATTTTAAATTAAAAATATAGAAAATACCAAAAATGGTCTTTAAATAGCTCGGACAGTCCATTCGACATCCGTTTGGATCAATCACATTATATTTCTCGATTCGAGTGTCAAAACTCAAACATTTTCTCAAAACCTGGGTCCAAACCCATTCTTCTGAAGAAATTTTCCCGAAATGGTCAGAAATTCTCAGAAAAATACTATTGTAAATATTTCTCAGAAAAATACAAAAAAATTAGTGTCTAATCTTTGTTTTTTCGTAAAATCTTAGATTTTCATTCCGAAAATACAAAAAAATAAAAATATTAAGAAAAGAACTCGACCGCTTCTTCACCCCCGCACCTTCTTCCCTCTTCTTTATTCCCCCCTTTCTTTTGCTTCTTATTCTTTTTCCTGATCTTACTCCCAAGTGGCTGGAGATCGGCGATTACGGGGGAAAAACCCAACGCCCTTCTTGTTCCTTCCCCTGGCTTTCTCCACCAACTGAGGTAAGTCAGCTCCATTACAAAGGTACCATCAAGGAGCTCGATCGGCTCCAGCCATCCTCGGTTTGGATCCCTGCAGCAATCAGGTAAATAACTCCTTCCTCTTTAATCATTTTCAGAAACCCCCTTTCCCTTTCATAGCATCGCCCCCTTTTTTTCTTTTTTTTTTCTTTTCTTTTCTTTCTCTTTTCGTTCTTCTTCATTTTCTCCTTTTTTCTGTAAATGCAAAATGGTGTGATTGACCTGCCTGTAGCAGGATCAACCCATCCTATGCAACATCAACAAGATAATCGGATTCTGACATTTTCCTTTTCTTATTTCAAAATTTCTTTAGTTTAAGCAAGTTGAATAGCGGGTTTTTTTTTTAATCTCGACAAAGCCATTTCATCGATTGTTCATTCTAATTTCTCATGTTTATTTTGGTTTTAAATTTTACATTTGGATCCTCGATTCCATTTGATACCTCCTCTGATATACTGGTAGCCGATGATGCCTCACAATGGCATCATCGATTTACCTAGGTTTTGAACTTCTGAGTTGATTCTAGTTCTCCTCTTTTCTTTTCATTTTTTTTCGAACCTCTGTTTGTAGTTTAATCCCTCTTCTATTTTTCGGTTTCTCACTTCTTCTTTTTTTTACCTCTCTTGTGATGTTCGATCTTTTAATTTCACTTCATTGTATCTTGATTATCTATTTGTGCTTCGATCCCCATCTCCTTATATCCATTATCAGAGTTTGGTCCTTCTGAAGGCATCCACATTGGCCACCCTTTTATTCTGAGGGACTCCTCCTGTCAATCGGGTGTCGTATTCTTCTTCTTTTTTGCAGGAACAAAGGATTTATGATTATGTTGTTAAACTGGGTTATTGTGCATTCAGTAGATGATGTTGTAGTTTTTTTTTTTAGGGCCATTCTCTGGTAATGATCTGCTTGATATTCAACCCTGTATAAATCAGTCTGCAGGATTAAACTCCCTACCAATTTAAATTGTTGTGGATAATCGATCCATTGTATACCCCTATCCACCATTGCTATACATGCTCCCCAAGAGAAAAGAGATTAAGTCTGTGACGGAGGCCTGGAATCTCACCACCAAACCTAGGTTCATCCTATACACCCTCATGGTTATAGTATCAGACATGGTATTTATTTTCAAATTGGCATCTAAATATGGATACTCATGCATGTTCATGTACATTAAAATTGTCTCTATCCTGGGTTTTACAGTGATGAGTGTAAAAGTATTGGTAAATTACTTTGAGATTAACATTTTCAGGAATGAGTCAGTTCATCTATGTTCAAACCTTGGCCATTTGCATTTCTTGTTGTTTCCTATGTGGTTTTGCAGGTGAACTATTTTGGACAAGGCATTGAATGTCTTCAATACTTCTGTCACATCTCCAGTCTGCTAAGTCATGTTACATCTCTTACAATCCCAGCGAGTATCATCATGTTCAAGAATTGGGCAGGACGATGTTAGGGAAATCCTTATGACACTGTGACATCTGAAGCATAGCTCCCATATAGTCATTAATAATATCTCTTTCCAATCTCCGCCCAGTCCCAGGAGTGCTGCTGTCGAGCTTAAAGGATGTTCCTAATATTGCTCATGTTCGATCTGAAAGTTCTGCAGAATGATTGTTCCAACCAGTAGTTGCGGCACTGTTACCCCGAATCCCCTTGCTACACCCAAACCCAGGTTATTCTCCATTTATAGCATTGTGGCACCTGCTGCAGCAGAACAACATCCCTATACTGACTGCATATTACAACCCAGCAGCAACCAAATGCTCAAACTCAGACACACTTTCTAGCCCAGTAGATTGGGGTGATGAGGCTACCTGTATTCTTTTAGTAAAGTTGTTGGTGCTTCATTAGTACAGGCGAGTGAAGAAGACCAGGATGACTCACTCGGATTTGAGTGCCACACTGATTGCCATAGACAGAGGCATTTACATTTCACCTGCGAGGATGACAGTGCAAAACCAAAATGGCAACTCAAAAGACAATTGATGTTGTAGCAATACACCTGCAAATCCAGAAGGAAGGGGTTATATCAAATTTGGCCAACTATGGGAATGCCAGTCCAGCTTCCCTCCCTTTGGTCCTGGATGAAGCAATTTGCACCAGAAAGGTGCAAAAGGCGGTCTTGTAAAATGGATGACGTGTGCTCTCAAATATGTTTAAGCAGGAATTTCAGCAAGCCTTGGTTACTGCATGTACAATGAGTGCCATTATGATATTAATATGCTTGATAGGTGTGGGTTTTGCAGAAGCTGCATAACAAATAATTTGTGTGGAATTCTAAAGCAGGAGATCCCTCTACACTATCACTCTGCCACGGTGGTGATTTGATGAAAGCCACCCTGCAACCGATTGCGTGATAAATCTGTAATATCTCATCTTATGGTATCTTTTCCTTACAGAAGCTCAATAATTCAGTTGCATTTATGATTTCCCAGTGTGCTATACCAGTATAATCGTTGTACCACTCATCATCTATTATGATCCATAAGGCAATGAAACATTATGAGATGTCTCCTTGCTAAGCTAACGTTGGGGCCAGGTGTAACCATGTTTGGACCCTAAAGTTTCACAGATAAGAGTGTATGAAGTTATCATATTAGTAGTTTGTGTTATTATCAATCATGAAAAAGCTCTCAAGACAATGTTTCCAGTTCACTGTCAGCATTTCCAAGGCTCTTGCTTCAATACATATGTCACTGCCTATATTGTTGATCTGAAATAAGGTATGTATTTAATCCCTCATAAAATCTGCTGACTTCTAAATAATTCTCCCAGGTTTGATATGCCTACAGCCACCGTTAAGCTCTTATGTAACAAGGCGGATGGTCAATGGAAATTCCTTCCAAAGATCGAGAACTTTTAGCAAAGATCAGTGACTCAATATTAAAGGTGAGGCAGTATTATGGTTACTCAAACAAATTTTTTTTTTGCTACGTGCTTTGCGAAGAGAAAGTTGGAGATATCATCAGTAATATAAAGATGCTAAAAAAAAAAGATTTCAAACGAAAATGGTGAAGAAATCATGGCCATGTCTGATGTGCTCACTGCTAAAGAATTCAGAATAACATCCTAAATCAAAAAGGTATGCCCGATGCTTCTTCCCATTTTCAATTCATATCATTTGTATTTGCTCTAAATCCTTTTACCTATTCCTTGCATTTCTGAGAGTCTGCTCCATCCCATTTGTCGTGACTTGAACCTTATCTGTTGTTCTAGATATTGCTTGCATTATCTTAGGTCAATCACTATATCACATCAACCTGTTGTGGGTTATTTGGTTAGGGTACTAGGTAGTGAACAACAAGTAATAAAAAGTGATGATTAGTGAAAATTGTTGTCATGGTTATCAGAGTTGTTGTTGGCAGAATGCCAGTTGTGAAAGACTTAAAAACAAAAGGAGGTCCTGACCCTCCATCAAGTGAACTTCCCTGTGTGTCACCCTAGATAATGGAATTTCAATCATATGGGCTGAGAATTCAGTGAGGGAACCTGCATACATTCTGATAATATACAATGTTAGTGCATCGGATTCTTTTGTCTTTGAGTCCCTGTTTATTAAGAACATAGAATTCATAAGACAGGGAAGCTAGACCGGATCATATGTTATTCTTTTCACAATATGAGGCCCTTTTTCCAAGCACACACCACTTGCCTGATGTAATAATGCATTAACCACCCCTGTATCTCACCATCGTCACTGCTACAGCAGAGCGCTTGAGGTTACCAAGTTGGTAAGTTATGCTGGTGCTGATGGGCGTCTTCTACACACTCCCCAGTGTCACAATAAGCAGAAGCTGCTTCGATCAAATGTTACAATATCAAAAAGCAGAATTTTGAACTCTTTCTAAAAAGCAAATGTCCATTTTCTATCTCATTTCTGTCAACTGCGCTGAGGGTTGGCAAGGATGGGATTGAAGCAGGAATTAAATTTGTGTCGGGACCTGCAGCCAGGGTTGGTGTTGGTGGCCTCGCTCGAGTGGTAATTCTCCTTGCCTTAAAGTCATTTATCTCCATAGTTTTTTTTTTTTGTTCTACTCAAGATGTACTGGTGTGGTAGCGCAGGAAGTGAAATGCTAACAGGTAAGAATCTCTTCAATCATTCTTTTATTCTATTTCTATGCTCAGGTCTAACTATAAATTGCTGTTGTGAATATTATGTTGTCTTATATCTTATCATATGCTGCCATTATTCGTATTTGAAATTTGCCTGTTGCTTTTATAGGCATAAATTATTTAAAATAATTGGACTGTTACAACTTGTCTAACACATTGATGGCCCTTGCCCTCCCCATGCTTAATATATTATGTATACCATCATACCTAGCACCTTCACTAGCCTCCATCATAACATCTGCCCTCCTTAGTTCCCCTGTTATATTTATGTATCCCCTTGTAGTAACTTCAACTCACGTCACGTATATAACATGCACATAGACCCCCTTTACAGCCCTATTTCATTGATGTCACCACCTGTATGCCCCTTTTGTACATATACTTCCCCATTGATTTAGTACTATATTATACATACATTTTCACATTAAATCTTTCACAAAAACTTATGTTGCCACTCTTGTATTATAGATATGCATACTATCATTTAGCTTTCATATATATATGCATGACATTTTCTTGTATTGCTTATGCTAACTCTGTTTTGCAGGAATATATGAGGGATTTAGATCTTCTTTTCTTAAGTTAGATATTTCCCATCTTTTCAGAGTCTATTCTATAATGTAATAGTTAGATCATTAAATGAAAATTTACATTTCCTGCTCTAGATAGAATGAATGAGCATTGTAAATATCATGAATTGCTTATTTTCATGCATCTTTCCTTTATTTCTCAAATTCTCACAAATGGTGAAACACGAATGGCACGTGCACCATTTCGTAAGAGGTAATTGATCCTAAGTCGATGATCCACATCTATGGCCATAGTCAGGGTGTGGACAAAACTTAGGATTTTTATCTTTTATGAAATAATACTGGATCCACATTGGACCCATTTTCAAAATTCATCATATTTTCCTTAAATATTTTCTTTTATCAGAATTTAACTTAAAATTAATTTAAAATATATACCAATGGCCATAGTCAGGGTATATTGAGAGTTAATTTCATTTTAAATTCTATAAAAGCATCAAATGTGTTTCATTCTTCACCTGAATTTAAATATAGATTATTATATAATACATTCAATGACCATAGTCAATGATGTATTATATCTTCAATCTGGTTTTAATTCATTTAAAGAATAGAATAGCTTTTCAAAATCCAATTTCAAATTATTCAAATTCATTCATCATTTAGGATAGACCTGCATCATGTTTTCAAAACTCCTTTTTAAAAACTCCAAGTAATGTAAATACTTTCTTCAAATCTATTTTCCATTTTTATCAAATCCAATTCATTCTTTCAATTTTCAAAATTCTATTTCATTTTTAAATCTCAAAGTTCAATCTAACTTTGGGATTTCAAATTCATTTTATATTCAAATTCAAATAAGATTTCAAAGTTCAATTTGACTTTGAAATTCCAAAATTCATTTATGTTCAAATACTCCAAATCAAATCCAAAGTTCAAATTAACTTTGAGATTCCCTTCATCTTCTAAATTTCAAACCTCAAAATTCAAGGTCTAATTTGACTTTGAAATTTATTTATATATTCAAGATTCAAATTCTAAATTTCATTTTTTAAAATCTGGAAGTTCTTGATTCATCTTCTGAATTTTAAATTCATTTTAGGATCCAGGATTCAACACTCAAATTGGATCTCCGATTTCAGATCCAATTCCTCCCTAGGATCCAGACTCCAATTTCACTTTGGATCTTAGACGTCAGATCCAATTTCCTCATATGATCCAGAATCCAATTTCGCATTGGATCTCAGACTTCAGATCCAAATCCATCTTAGGATCCAGAGTCCAACTCTACATTGGATCTCAGACTTCAGATCCAAAAATCCATCTTAGGATCCAGAATCCATATCCACTTTTGGATCTCAGACTTCAGATCCATAATCCATCTTAGGATCCAGAATCCAATTCCACTTCGGATCTCAGACTTCAGATCCAAATCCATTCTAGGATCCAGAACCCAATTTCACATCGGATCTCAGATTTCAGATCTTAAATCCATTTTAGATCCAATTCCATTCTCAATTCTAGATTTCAAATCCAATTCCCGTTCCAAATCTCATCTGAATTTTCTAAGTCCACATCTATTTTTCCATTTTAAGATCCAATTCCATTTCAGATCATATCTGGAATTCATTTCTACACCATTTAGATTTCTCAGATCCATTCTAAATTTAAGATTTCCAATTTTAAAATCTAGATTCAATTCCATCTCAAGTATTCATTTCCTTTCCTAAAATTCAAAGTTCAAATTCAAAGTCCATTTCTGACTTTGAAACTTCATTTCCTCTCATTTTAAAAACTTCAAGTCATTTCTTCTCATTTATTCTTCCAGAACTTTGATTTACTTCAAAGACTTAGAACTTCTCTGATCTATCTCAAGTTCTAAGTGAGATTCAAACGTTTCTTCATTCCCTTACCAAGTTCATCTCAGAATACTTGGAAATTTCCAAAACATCTTTAAAAAGAGCATACATCCTTGCATCGCACAAGCATGATTCATTGTGCATTTAGAATTAGAATAAATTCTTAGATTATATTTAGGCAAAGCAAAAGGCATAGATTCGATCCTTGGTTTGATTACCCCTGGTAAAGGCGCCAGGAACGGTCAAACCTCGTACCGACGAGCGAATCCCGTCTCTCCATTTTTCTCACAATATTTTCAAAACAGAGGTGAGTAATTTTCTAAATATTTTCAAATCAAGGTCAAGTGAAAACCCGCAAAAGAGTTCCTCTTCTCTTTTTCTTTCTTTTCTTTTCTCTTCTCTTTCTCTTTTCTTCCTTTTATTCTTCTCCCTTCAAAAAGAAGGAAAATAGAGGTTAGAAAAGGAAAAGAGAAGGAAGAGAGAGAAACCACAAGAGAGGAAAAATTTTGCGATGATCACAGTTTTGGCGACTGTGATGGGACCTCGTCTTCCTCCGGTCGAATTTGTGCCTTTGCTTTGCTTTTATATAATCTAAGTCTTTATTCTAACATATGTCAGCTACATTTTCCATGCAATCCTTAGGAGCCTAGACTATGTCCTAAGCTGACATCATTGCATATAGGATCTAAGTATGGTTTGGTAGGACTATATTGAGGAGATTATTCCATGCTCACATTAGACTTAGGTCTTAAATACAACTCTCCTCAATTTTAGGGATTGAATGCAAAACAATGTATGCAAGTGTATGCTTCTTTTCATTTAAATCTATCTCTTTAGGACTTGCATTAGAGCCTTCTGGTTTTATTGCATGCTGATCATATTTTGAAAACATCCCTACCTATATTGTCCCGGTCTCCACGTTGCTGGGCTGTCTCACTGAACCATAGTTCGGGAGAGAGCCTCACAACTGGACCACTTATTTGGGTTCGCGCCCCCTACCACGTACCTAAGGGCCATAGTCCGAGGTATATCGGTAGGTGCTCAAGGATGTTGGGAAGCCTTTACCTTAGAACCGAAGAGATATCTTATATGCCACGTACTTCGAGCTTCGGCTTGAGTATATCGGCGTACCTTGATGGAAATCAGATGATATAAACCTTAGAGTTAGGATTAAGGTCCTATCAGCCATTTCAAATATTGCATATAGAGTCAGCTTTAGGGAATGCTATTTGTGCATCCTTGCTTGTATGTCTATGATTGAATGATATTATATATGTATATATCTTCCTTATATTTTCCAAAACCCTGGGTATATATTATTCAAAATTTCCTCTTTTAAAACCCCAGGTGTATTGCCTTTTCTTTCTGATTTCTTCAAAATCTTTTTTCCTGTCTGCTATTTTTCAAAATTTTTAAATCCTTGTCATTTATTTTTCAAAACTTGTTTTTCTCCATCATGAGAGAAATGCTATTACCTATGAGGATTTTCAAAATCATAAAATTTCTGCAAAATTCTTCAAAAAATTAAATATTTTGATCTAAATCCCCTTTTAAATAAACTAACATGTTGATTTTTTTTCTTTCTCAAATTAGGTTTCGAAAACCATTTGTCTTCAAAATCATCATCTCATGTTTGTTTTCTCTTTCAAAATTGGTTTTTAAACCACTATCTTCGAAATCAAACCTCATGATGATTCTCCTTTTTTAAAGGGACCAGATCTCGCACTGATCATTCTTCTTACAAATGAATTTTTCCCAAAAATGACTTCTCACTTATCTTTTAAATAAACATTCTTTTTTTCAAGATCCCATATGCAGGCAAAATCAGAAAAACTCCTTTTTCTCAAATCTTATAAATTTTCAGTTAATTTTTGGTATTTTTATCTATTTTATTCATATCCTATCAAGTTTACATCAATTTTATCAAGTTTTATCAAGTTTATCAAATATTTCTTTAAAATTCCAGTAAATTTTATCAATTCTTTTACCCTTTCAGGTTAAGGGATAAACCTGACCCTCGTTGTTCGAGGTGTTTACCCTTTCAGGTTAAGGGATAAACCTGACCCTCGTTGTCCGAGGTGTTTCCCCCTCAGATTAAGGGATAAACCTGACCCTCGTTGTCCGAGGTGTTCCCATTCAGGATAAGGGAAAATCCTGAGACCCCTCGTAGGAGCAATAACGCTACCTATGAGGATTCTTTTGTAAATACAAGTTTTGCCAATCTTTACTGATTTTTTAGATTTATATCAATTTCCCTCCATTAGATTTTCCTAAATTTTATTCTTGTTCCCATTCAGGATAAGGGAAAATCCTGAGACCCCTTGTAGGAGCAATGACGCTACCTACGAGGATTCTTTTGTAAATACACGTTTTGTCAATCTTTGTTGATTTTCTAGATTTATATCAATTTCCCTGCATTAAATTTTCTCAAATTCTATTCTTTTTCTCATTCAGGATAAGGGAAAATCCTGAAGCCCCTCGTGGGAGCAATAACGCTACCTACGAGGATTCTTTTGTAAATACAAGTTTTGTCAACTTTTATTGATTTTCTAAATTTATATCAATTTCTCTTCACTTTCTTAAATTCTATTCTTTTTCCCATTTAGGATAAGGGATAATCCTGAGACCCCTCGTAGGAGCAATAACGCTACCTATGAGGATTCTTTCATAAATACAAGTTTTTGCTAATCTTTATTGATTCTTTTTAGATTTATATCGATTTTTCTTCATTAAATTTTCTTAAATTCTATTCTTTTTCCCATTCAGGATAAGGGATAATTCTGGGACCCCTCGTAGGAGCAATAACGCTACCTATGAGGATTCTTTTATAAATACAAGTTTTTGCCAATCTTTATTGATTCTTTTTAGATTTATATCGATTTTTCTTCATTAAATTTTCTTAAATTCTATTTTTTTTCCCATTCAGGATAAGGGATAATCCTGAGACCCCTCGTAGGAGCAATAACGCTACCTATGAGGATTCTTTCATAAATACAAGTTTTTGCCAATCTTTATTGATTCTTTTTAGATTTATATCGATTTTTCTTCATTAAATTTTCTTAAATTCTATTCTTTTTCCCATTCAGGATAAGGGATAATCCTGAAACCCCTTATAGGAGCAATAATGCTACCTATGAGGATTCCTTTATAAATACAAGTTTCGTCAACCTTCATTGATTTTCTAAATTTATATCAATTTCTCTTTTAAAATTCCTTAAATTCTTTTTCCCATTCAGGATAAGGGAAAATCCTGAAACCCCTCGTAGGAGCAACAACACTACCTATGAGGATTCTTTTATAAATACAAGTTTTGTCAATCTTTGTTGATTTTCTAGATTTATATCAATTTCCCTACATTAAATCTCTTTAAATTCTATTCTTTTCCTCATTCAGGATAAGGGATAATCCTAAGATCACTCATAGGGGCAACCATGCTACCTGTGAGAATTCTTTTTACAAAAATAAATCAATTTCCTCAAATGTTTGACATTTTTTTCAAAGTTCTATATCCTTTTGTCTTCTCAAAGTTTATTCTTTTTATATTCCCCGTCACATACCTGGTCCATCTAAATCATAGATCATAAATTCTAAATCTTGTCGTATCCCTTCTAAATTCAAGTCTCAGGTTATCTCTTCATAAAATCTTCTATTTCCCCTTCAGGTTAAGGGATAAACCTGAATCGTTCTCTTTCTAAATTCTCTTCAAAAATGTCTATTCTACTTTCCCCTTCAGGTTAAGGGATAAACCTGAATTATTCCTTTCTAAAATTCTTATCAAATGTCTATATAAAGGATAATCCTGAAACCCCAGCCATTCTTCTTGCTTCGATCTCTAAATATCTTAAATAGGCCAATCTCCTTCCCGATTCTCAGTTGGAAAACCTAGTGTTCGCACTAAAGTTTTTAAATCTAAAGATCAAGTTCAGTCCTCGTGCTGTTTGTCTCTCAGAAAGTCTCAATCTTAGATCAAGTCATTAAATCAAAGGTCGTTAAATGATTAAATAAAATGTCCCAGCTACTTCGCTGGTCGTTAAATGATTAAATGAAATGTCCCAACTACTTTGTTGGTCGTTAAATGAAATGTCCCAGCTACTTCACTGGTCGTTAAATGATTAAATGAAATGTCCCAGCTACTTCGCTGGTCGTTAAATGATTAAATGAAATGTCCCAGCTACTTCGCTGGTCGTTAAATGATTAAATAAAATGTCCCAGCTACTTCGCTGGTCGTTAAATGATTAAATGAAATGTCCCAGCTACTTCGCTGGTCGTTAAATGATTAAATGAAATGACCCAGCTACTTCGCTGGTCGTTAAATGATTAAATGAAATGTCCCAGCTACTTCGCTGGTCGTTAAATGATTAAATGAAATGTCCCAGCTACTTCGCTGGTCGTTAAATGATTAAATGAAATGTCCCAGCTACTTCGTTGGTCGTTAAATGATTAAATGAAATGTCCCAGCTACTTCGCTGGTCGTTAAATGATTAAATAAAATGTCCCAGCTACTTCCCTGGTCGTTAAATGATTAAATGAAATGTCCCAGATACTTCGCTGGTCGTTAAATGATTAAATAAAATGTCCCAGCTACTTCGCTGGTCGTTAAATGATTAAATAAAATGTCCCAGCTACTTCGCTGATCGTTAAATGATTAAATGAAATGTCCAAACTACTTCGTTGGTCGTTAAATGAAATGTCCCAACTACTTCGTTGGTCGTTAAATGAAATGTCACAGCTACTTTGCTGGTCGTTAAATGAAATGTCCCAACTACTTCGTTGGTCATTAAATGAAATGTCCCAACTACTTCGTTGGTCGTTAAATGAAATGTCCCAGCTACTTCGCTGGTCGTTAAATGAAATGTCCCAACTACTTCGTTGGTCGTTAAATGAAATGTCCCAACTACTTCGTTGGTCGTTAAATGAAATGTCTCAGCTACTTTGTTGGTCGTTAAATGAAATGTCCCAACTACTTCGTTGGTCCTTAAATGAAATGTCCCAACTACTTTGTTGGTCGTTAAATGAAATGTCTCAACTACTTCGTTGGTCGTTAAATGAAATGTCCCAGCTACTTCGCTGGTCGTTAAATGAAATGTCCCAGCTACTTCGTTGGTCGCTAAATGAAATGTTTCAGCTCCTTCGCTGGTCGTTAAATAAAAGGGCTCAGTTTCACTGGTCGTTAAATGAAATGTTCCAACTCCTTCGTTGGTCGTTAAATGAAAGGTCCCAATTTTTACTGGTCATTAAATGAAAGGTTTCAGCTACTTCGTTGGTCGTTAAATAAAAGGTCCTAGTTTTTACTGGTCATTAAATGAAAGGTTCCAGCTACTTCGCTGGTCGTTAAATAAAATATCTCAGTTTTACTGGTCAGAATATCCAAAATCATAAATTGCAACTAAGGGTCGCATCAAGATCTATATTGAGTAAATATTTCACATAGAAGTCATGAAAACTTTGCCAATTTGCTAAAAATATTTGTTGATTCCAAATAAATCTTACTGCACAAAAGAATTACCTCGGATTACCTCTAGTATTTTCTTCATAAAAGGTGAAACTCTTTGCGAAAAAGAGGTAAAATTCAAATCTTTTTCCTGTTGATCAACCAAAAGGATGAAAGAAATATCCTTGGTATGATTTGTGAAATAAATATTCAATGACATTGAAAAGCCGGAAGCGAATTGATATTGATCATAGTTATAACGCATATTTTTAAATGACTTTCTGGCAATCAGACAGTGGAAATATCCTGAGCTATAAAAGAATTCACCTAATCCATATATTCACATTCTAAAGCTGCAATCAAATATCTGCAAAAGGGATCTCTCAATTGTCGTCAAGATGAAGGCGAATTAAGCGAGTAGACCCCTGGGGCCAAAGAAGATTTGAAACATCTCCAAGATGACGGAGTTTGTGACGGATCCTTCCAGGGAAAGTTCGGATCACCGTCGAGATGAAGGCGGATGTGATGGACCTACCGACAAACCCTAAATGACATTTGATTTCTGCTATCATCTAAAGACTTTTGAGCCAATACCCTCATATATAATCCCTGAGAAAATGAAGGATCGAAGCATCTCCGAGATGGAGTTTGTGACGTACCCTTCCCTGAAAAAAGAGAGAAAAGTCAGGACATCTCCAAAATGAAGGATGATGTAAAAAGCCCGAAAAAGCCCAATGACTCAAAAAGAGTGCAAGAAGATCATCATGAGAAAACACTCAGATATCAAACTGCCTAAATTGCCAGAAATCATCTTTTCTTATGCAAAATATCTTTTATCAATGTCTTTTCACTACCTGCTTTTATGAAATTGAGAATATTTCTTCTCTTCTTATATCAAAGGAAATGGATAGCTTCCTTGAAGAAAATCATCAGCGCTAAAATTTTGAATTTGACTCTTAAGACCAAGAAGTTAACCTCGTTGGAGGAAATACTCTAGGTAAAAAAGGGAATATCTTTGCACACATGTACACATTTTTCAAGCGTTGAAGTCAACTATAAATTTATCTTATTGGCAAAATTTTCTAGATATTCTAAAGAATGAAATAAATATTCGATATCCATTTTTGGTGCAACCTAGCGTTGTTTATATCTTTCAGAAGAGTTACCCCATTCAGTTGAAGTATCTCTCTTGTCCCATCACGGTTTCGAGAAATCCGTATGGTTGTTCCCACTCAGGTTAAGGGTCAAAACCTGTACTTCCTGCGAGAGGTCATTAAATTCAAAAGCCGATTTCAGTCTCAGCAATGAGACACCCAAGTTCATCCCTTTTTCAAAGCTTTAGGGAACCCCATTTCCTTCCTCCTTTCGCAAACCCCTTTTCGGATTTGTTCGTCCAAACTCCGAAAGTCCCATCATGGTTTCTTCACTCGAGGATTCCGTATGGTCGTCCCCTTCAAGTTAAGGGTTAAGCCTGAACCTCGTGCCTCGAGGTATTTTTCCTTTTTCAGGTTTGGGTTAAACCTGAGTCTTGTTTCGACGAGGTGTTTTCCTCCAGTCCCATCATGGTTCTTCCCATCGAGGAATCCGTACTTTGTATATCCATCCAGAATAAAATCCTACTTAAGCTTCATCTCATGAGGCATTTTCTCAAAAAATGTCCCATCAAGGTCCTCGCATATTCTTTCCCCCATTCAGGTTATCTTGAGATATCTTTGTCCCATCCAGGTTAAGGGCTAAACCTGAGTCATTCAAAAGGCTGACCTTGTCTCGCCCATGAGACTTGATCTAAATTCTTATCTTTCATCATTTCGGAATCTTCATCCAAAAGTCCCATCACGATTTCCTCATTTCTATTCAGTCTTATCATTTTCGAGGATTTCGTCTCCCCCAAGCCATTTAGGACAATGCTTTAAGCCTAAAAAGCCGTAAATTCCTCCACACCCAGTTCAGATCTGCTGACTGGGGCATTTTTCAAAATTTGGAGTGTTTTCTTTGCCACTAAGCTCGGCTTTCAACCGGCTTAGTAGCAAAGAGGGGCATCTGTGAACACCCCAAATTTTTCAAAATCTTTTAAATATTTCCTTATTGCCCCTAAATTCATTTTTTGAGCAAATGGGTCATTTCAAATCTAAATTTCAGTTCATTTCTCAAGTATTATTGAAATTAAATTCATTTCATATGTTTAAATTGATTTCGGATCTGGATCCATTGTCCAGATCCAAATCTGAGTCTCCTTGTTCAAATTTTAAATTAAAAATATAGAAAATACCAAAAATGGCCTTTAAATAGCTCGGACAGTCCATTCGACATCCGTTTGGACCCATCACATTGTATTTCTCGATTCGAGTGTCAAAACTCAAACATTTTCTCAAAACCTGGGTCCAAACCCATTCTTCTGAAGAAATTTCCCCAAAATGGTCAGAAATTCTCAGAAAAATACTCTTGTAAATATTTCTCAGAAAAATACAAAAAAATTAGTGTTTAATCTTTGTTTTCTCGTAAAATCTTAGATTTTCATTCCGAAAATACAAAAAAATAAAAATATTGAGAAAAGAACGAAAAGTTTCAGAAATAAATGAAAGAAATTGCAAAAAAAATGGTTTTTGAAAACCCATTTTAGAAAAAAACTTTTTAAAGAAGCCCTTTTGTGGAAAAAGCTTATTTTCGATGTTAAGAGTCGAGTTAGGGTTTTGAAAACCCTAACTCTCGCCCTTCTCCTCCCTCAGCCGCTGCTCTCCTTCCCTCTCCATGGCTCTCTCCCATCTTCAAACCTTCGATCCCCATGGGACCTCCCTCCACCCTTCATCTTCAATTGAATCCCTCCTTCTCCTCTTTAAAAGAAGCACGAAGGGGAAGGATTCGGGACCCGTTTTCACCCTACCACCGCACCTTCTCCTCTCAATCGACCGCTTCTTCACCCCCGCACCTTCTTCCCTCTTCTTCATTCCCCCCTTTCTTTTGCTTCTTATTCTTTTTCCTGATCTTACTCCCAAGTGGCTGGAGATCGGCGATTACGGGGGAAAAACCCAACGCCCTTCTTGTTCCTTCCCCTGGCTTTCTCCACCAACTGAGGTAAGTCAGCTCCATTACAAAGGTACCATCAAGGAGCTCGATCGGCTCCAGCCATCCTCGGTTTGGATCCCTGCAGTAATCAGGTAAATAACTCCTTCCTCTTTAATCATTTTCAGAAACCCCCTTTCCCTTTCATAGCATCGCCCCCTTTCTTCTTCTTTTTTTCTTTTTTTTTCTTTCTCTTTTCGTTCTTCTTCATTTTCTCCTTTTCTCTGTAAATGCAAAATGGTGTGATTGACCTGCCTGTAGCAGGATCAACCCATCCTATGCAACATCAACAAGATAATCGGATTCTGACATTTTCCTTTTCTTATTTCAAAATTTCTTTAGTTTAAGCAAGTTGAATAGCAGTTTTTTTTTTAATCTCGACAAAGCCATTTCATCGATTGTTCATTCTAATTTCTCATGTTTATTTTGGTTTTAAATTTTACATTTGGATCCTCGATTCCATTTGATACCTCCCCTGATATACTGGTAGCCGATGATGCCTCGCAATGGCATCATCGATTTACCTGGGTTTTGAACTTCTGAGTTGATTCTAGTTCTCCTCTTTTCTTTTCTTTTCTTTTCTTTTATTTTATTTTTGAACCTCTGTTTGTAGTTTAATCCCTCTTCTATTTTTCGGTTTCTCGCTTCTTTTTTTTACCTCTCTTGTGATGTTCGATCTTTTAATTTCACTTCATTGTATCTTGATTATCTATTTGTGCTTCGATCCCCATCTTCTTATATTCATTATCAGAGTTTGGTCCTTCTGAAGGCATCCACATTGGCCACCCTTTTATTCTGAGGGACTCCTCCTGTCTATCGGGTGTCGTATTCTTCTTCTTCTTTTTTGCAGGAACAAAGGATTTATGATTATGTTGTTAAACTGGGTTATTGTGCATTCAGTAGATGATGTTGCAAATTTTTTTTTTAGGGCCATTTTCTGGTAATGATCTGCTTGATATTCAACCCTGTATAAATCAGTCTGCAGGATTAAACTCCCTGCCAATTTAAATTGTTGTGGATAATCGATCCATTGTATACCCCTATCCACCATTGCTATACATGCTCCCCAAGAGAAAAGAGATTAAGTCTGTGACGGAGGCCTGGAATCTCACCACCAAACCTGGGTTCATCCTATACACCCTCATGGTTATAGTGTCAGACATGGTATTTATTTTCAAATTGGCATCTAAATATGGATACTCATGCATGTTCATGTACATCAAAATTGTCTCTATCCTGGGTTTTACAGTGATGAGTGTAAAAGTATTGGTAAATTACTTTGAGATTAACATTTTCAGGAATGAGTCAGTTCATCTATGTTCAAACCTTGGCCATTTGCATTTCTTGTTGTTTCCTATGTGGTTTTGCAGGTAAACTATTTTGGACAAGGCATTGAATGTCTTCAATACTTCCGTCACATCTCCAGTCTGCTAAGTCATGTTACATCTCTTACAATCCCAGCGAGTATCATCATGTTCAAGAATTGGGCAGGACAGATGTTAGGGAAATCCTTATGACACTGTGACATTTGAAGCATAGCTCCCATATAGCCATCAATAATATCTCTTTCCAATCTCCGCCCAGTCCCAGGAGTGCTGCTGTCGAGCTTAAAGGATGTTCCTAATATTGCTCATGTTCGATCTGGAAGTTCTGCAGAATGATTGTTCCAACCAGTAGTTGCGGCACTATTACCCCGAATCCCCTTGCTACACCCTAACCCAGGTTATTCTCCATTTATAGCATTATGGTACCTGCTGCAGCAGAGCAGCATCCCTATACTGACTGCTTATTACAGCCCAGCAGCAACCAAATGCTCAAACTCAGACACGCTTTCTAGCCCAGTAGATTGGGGTGATGAGGCTACCTGTATTCTTTTAGTAAAGTTGTTGGTGCTTCATTAGTACAGGCGAGTGAAGAAGACCAGGATGAGTCACTCGGATTTGAGTGCCACACTGATGGCCGTAGACAGAGGCATTTACATTTCACCTGCGAAGATGACAGTGCAAAACCAAAATGGCAACTCAAAAGATAATTGATGTTGTAGCAATACACCTGCAAATCCAGAGGGAAGGGGTTATATCAAATTTGGCCAACTATGGGAATGCCAGTGCAGCTTCCCTCCCTTTGGTCCTGGATGAAGCAATTTGCACCAGAAAGGTGCAAAAGGCGGTCTTGTAAAATGGATGACGTGTGCTCTCAAATATGTTTAAGCAGGAATTTCAGCAAGCCTTGGTTACTGCATGTACAATGAGTGCCATTATGATATTAATATGCTTGATAGGTGTGGGTTTTGCAGAAGCTGCATAACAAATAATTTGTGTGGAATTCTAAAGCAGGAGATCCCTCTACACTGTCACTCCGCCACGGTGGTGATTTGATGAAAGCCACCCTGCAACCGATTGCGTGATAAATCTGTAATATCTCATCTTATGGTATCTTTTCCTTACAGAAGCTCAATATTTCAGTTGCATTTATGATTTCCCAGTGTGCTATACCAGTATAATCATTGTACCACTCATCATCTATTATGATCCATAAGGCAATGAAACATTATGAGATGTCTCCTTGCTAAGCTAACGTTGGGGCCTGGTGTAACCATGTTTGGACCCTAAAGTTTCACAGATAAGAGTGTATGAAGTTATTATATTAGTAGTTTGTGTTATTATCAATCCTGAAAAAGCTCTCAAGACAATGTCTCCAGCTCACTGTCAGCATTTCCAAGGCTCTTGCTTCAATACATATGTCACTGCTTATATTGTTGATCTGAAATAAGGTATGTATTTAATCCCTCATAAAATCTGCTGACTTCTAAATAATTCTCCCAGGTTTGATATGCCTACAGCCACCGTTAAGCTCTTATGTAACAAGGCGGATGGTCAATGGAAATTCCTTCCAAAGACCGAGAACTTTTAGCAAAGATCAGTGACTCAATATTAAAGGTGAGGCAGTATTATGGTTACTCAAACAAATTTTTTTTTTTTTGCTACGTGCCTTGCGAAGAGAAAGTTGGAGATATCATCAGTAATATAAAGATGCTAAAAAAAAAGATTTCAAACGAAAATGGTGAAGAAATCATGGCCATGTCTGATGTGCTCACTGCTAAAGAATTCAGAATAACATCCTAAATCAAAAAGGTATGCCTGATGCTTCTTCCCATTTTCAATTCATATCATCTGTATTTGCTCTAATTCCTTTTACCTATTCCTTGCATTTCTGAGAGTCTGCTCCATCCCATTTGTCGTGACTTGAACCTTATCTGTTGTTCTAGATATTGCTTGCATTATCTTAGGTCAATCACTATATCACATCAACCTGTTGTGGGTTATTTGGTTAGGGTACTAGGTAGTGAACAACAAGTAATAAAAAGTGATGATTAGTGAAAATTGTTGTCATGGTTATCAGAGTTGTTGTTGGCAGAATGCCAGTTATGAAAGACTTAAAAACAAAAGGAGGTCCTGACCCTCCATCAAGTGAACTTCCCTGTGTGTCACCCTAGATAATGGAATTTCAATCATATGGGCTGAGAATTCAGTGAGGGAACCTGCGTACATTCTGATAATATACAATGTTAGTGCATCAGATTCTTTTGTCTTTGAGTCCCTGTTTATTAAGAACATAGAATTCATAAGACAGGGAAGCTAGACCGGATCATATGTTATTCTTTTCATAATATGAGGCCCTTTTTCCAAGCACACACCACTTGCCTGTTGTAATAATGCATTAATCACCCCTGTATCTCACCATCGTCACTGCTACAGCAGAGCGCTTGAGGTTACCAAGTTGGTAAGTTATGTTGGTGCTGATGGGCGTCTTCTACACACTCCCCAGTGTCACAATAAGCAAAAGTTGCTTCGATCAAATGTTACAATATCAAAAAGCAGAATTCTGGACTCTTTCTAAAAAGCAAATGTCCATTTTCAATCTCATTTCTGTCAACTGCGCTGAGGGTTGGCAAAGATGGGATTGAAGCAGGAATTAAATTTGTGTCGGGACCTGCAGCCAGGGTTGGTGTTGGTTGCCTCGCCCGGGTGGTAATTCTCCTTGCCTTAAAGTCATTTATCTCCACAGTTTTTTTTTTTTGTTCTACTCAAGATGTACTGGTGTGGTAGCGCAGGAAGTGAAATGCTAACAGGTAAGAATCTCTTCAATCATTCTTTTATTCTATTTCTATGCTCAGGTCTAACTATAAATTGTTGTTGTGAATATTATGTTGTCTTATATCTTATCATATGCTGCCATTATTCGTATTTGAAATTTGCCTGTTGCTTTTATAGGCAAAAATTATTTAAAATAATTGGACTGTTACAACTTGTCTAACACATTGATGGCCCTTGCCCTCCCCATGCTTAATATATTATGTATACCATCATACCTAGCACCTTCACTAGCCTCCATCATAACATCTGCCCTCCTTAGTTCCCCTGTTATATTTATGTATCCCCTGTAGTAACTTCAACTCACGTCACATATATAACATGCACATAGACCCCCTTTATAGCCCTATTTCATTGATGTCACCACCTGTATGCCCCTTTTGTACATATACTTCCCCATTGATTTAGTACTATATTATACATACATTTTCACATTAAATCTTTCACAAAAACTTATGTTGCCGCTCTTGTATTATAGATATGCATACTATCATTTAGCTTTCATATATATATGCATGACATTTTCTTGTATTGCTTATGCTAACTCTGTTTTGCAGGAATATATGAGGGATTTAGATCTTCTTTTCTTAAGTTAGATATTTCCCATCTTTTCAGAGTCTATTCTATAATGTAATAGTTAGATCATTAAATGAAAATTTACATTTCCTGCTCTAGATAGAATGAATGAGCATTGTAAATATCATGAATTGCTTATTTTCATGCATCTTTCCTTTATTTCTCAAATTCTCACAAATGGTGAAACACGAATGGCACGTGCACCATTTCGTAAGAGGTAATTGATCCTAAGTCGATGATCCACATCAATGGCCATAGTCAGGGTGTGGACAAAACTTAGGATTTTTATCTTTTATGAAATAATACTGGATCCACATTGGACCCATTTTCAAAATTCATCATATTTTCCTTAAATATTTTCTTTTATCAGAATTTAACTTAAAATTAATTTAAAATATATACCAATGGCCATAGTCAGGGTATATTGAGAGTTAATTTCATTTTAAATTCTATAAAAGCATCAAATGTGTTTCATTCTTCACCTGAATTTAAATATAGATTATTATATAATACATTCAATGACCATAGTCAAGGATGTATTATATCTTCAATCTGGTTTTAATTCATTTAAAGAATAGAATAGCTTTTCAAAATCCAATTTCAAATTATTCAAATTCATTCATCATTTAGGATAGACCTGCATTATGTTTTCAAAACTCCTTTTTAAAAACTCCAAGTAATGTAAATACTTTCTTCAAATCTATCTTCCATTTTTATCAAATCCAATTCATTCTTTCAATATTCAAAATTCTATTTCATTTTTAAATCTCAAAGTTCAATCTAACTTTGGGATTTCAAATTCATTTTATATTCAAATTCAAATAAGATTTCAAAGTTCAATTTGACTTTGAAATTCCAAAATTCATTTATGTTCAAATACTCCAAATCAAATCCAAAGTTCAAATTAACTTTGAGATTCCCTTCATCTTCTAAATTTTAAACCTCAAAATTCTAGGTCTAATTTGACTTTGAAATTTGTTTGTAGATTCAAGATTCAAATTCTAAATTTCATTTTTTAAAATCTTGAAGTTCTTGATTCATCTTCTGAATTTTAACTTCATTTTAGGATCCAGGATTCAACACTCAAATTGGATCTCCGATTTCAGATCCAATTCCTCCCTAGGATCCAGACTCCAATTTTACTTTGGATCTTAGACGTCAGATCCAATTTTCTCATATGATCCAGAATCCAATTTCACATTGGATCTCAGACTTCAGATCCAAATCCATCTTAGGATCCAGAGTCCAACTCTACATTGGATCTCAGACTTCAGATCCAAAAATCCATCTTAGGATCCAGAATCCAGTTCGACTTTTGAATCTCAGACTTCAGATCCAAAATCCATCTTAGGATCCAGAATCTAATTCCACTTCAGATCTCAGACTTCAGATCCAAATCCATTCTAGGATCCAGAACCCAATTTCACATCGGATCTCAGATTTCAGATCTTAAATCCATCTTAGATCCAATTCCATTCTCAATTCTAGATTTCAAATCCAATTCCCTTTCCAAATCTCATCTGAATTTTCTAAGTCCACATCTATTTTTCCATTTTAAGATCCAATTCCATTTCAGATCATATCTGGAATTCATTTCTACACCATTTAGATTTCTCAGATCCATTCTAAATTTAAGATTTCCAATTTCAAAATCTAGATTCAATTCCATCTCAAGTATTCATTTCCTTTCCTAAAATTCAGAGTTCAAATTCAAAGTCCATTTCTGACTTTGAAACTTCATTTCCTCTCATTTTAAAAACTTCAAGTCATTTCTTCTCATTTATTCTTCCAGAACTTTGATTTACTTCAAAGACTTAGAACTTCTCTGATCTATCTCAAGTTCTAAGTGAGATTCAAACGTTTCTTCATTCCCTTACCAAGTTCATCTCAGAATACTTGGAAATTTCCAAAACATCTTTAAAAAGAGCATACATCCTTGCATCGCACAAGCATGATTCATTGTGCATTTAGAGTTAGAATAAATTCTTAGATTATATTTAGGCAAAGCAAAAGGCATAGATTCGATCCTTGGTTCGATTACCCCTGGTAAAGGCGCCAGGAACGGTCGAACCTCATACCGACGAGCGAATCCCATCTCTCCATTTTTTCCGCAATATTTCAAAACGAAGGCGAGTAATTTTCTAAATATTTTCAAATCAAGGTCAAGTGAAAACCCGCAAAAGAGTTCCTCTTCTCTTTTTCTTTCTTTTCTTTTCTCTTCTCTTTCTATTTTCTTCCTTTTATTCTTCTCCCTTCAAAAAGGAGGAAAATAGAGGTTAGAAAAGGAAAAGAGAAGGAAGAGAGAGAAACCACAAGAAAGGAAAAAATTTTGGATGATCACAATGCCCAAGCCCAAGTGGTTGAAATATCGACAGCTTGTCAGCTATAGTAAATTGTTCTCCATCATCGTTACGAGGCGGGCTTGTGCAATGTGTTGGAATGTGAGGTTCAAAGTACATAGATGAGAAATTTGAAATCTCTTCTAAAGTGCACGCCTCACAAATAGAGCCTTCTACTTTTGCTTTATTACGAACCTTTTTTTTGAGGTCAAACATGTATCTGTCAAAAATATACATTTCAAATTTGAAATAGCTGTCATTAAAGAGACAAATATAAGAAAGCATATACCTTTCAAATGGGTACATCCATCGATATTGCACAGGGCCACCAACCCTTAGTTCATATGGCAAATGTATGACCAAATGTTCTATAACATCGAAAAATGTTGGCAGAAAAATCTTTTCTAGCAGACAAACAGTGGTGATGACAGAGTCCTCAAGATTCTTTGCATCAGATACTATGACTTCCGATGCGCACAATGTTCTAAAAAATCCACTCAACTCAGACAATATCCCCCATATAGGTTTGTCTAACATATCATGGAATGCTAGGGGTATCAATCATTGCATAAAGATATGACAATCATGTCTCTTCAACCCATATAACTGTCCATCGTTAATCTTCACAGCTCGGGCAATGTTAGAGACATATCCATCTGGAAATCTCAATTGTCTCAACCATTGACATACCTGCTTTATTTGATCAGGTCCAAGCACGTATCTTGGCTTTGGTTTCAGTACTTTGTCATTATACTCTTTGAGTTTTAATTCTGGTCTTTTACATATTACTTTTAAATTCATACGGGCCTTTGGATTATCCTTTGTTTTCCCTTTAACATTCATTACTGTATTGAACACATTTTTCTTCACATGCATCACATCCAAATTATGTCGTATCAATAGGGTCGGCCAATATGGTAGTTCTCAAAAAATAGATTTCTTTGTCCAATTGTGATCCTTCTCAAATCCAAGGAAGGGCGCCAGACTACGAGCATCTATTAATACATCTGGAAAGTATTGCAATATTCTTAAAATCTCTATGCCAGACAATCTTGTGGGTGGACCTTCCATTTCAATTGTGCCTGCTCGAAACATATTCCTTTGTCGTCGGAACGGATGGTCGCTGGGTAGAAATTGACGATGTCACTTAAACCAGCAAGGCTTCCTTCCATACGTCAATCTAAAAGCTTTGGTATCCTGCATGCAGTACGGACATGTCAACCTCCCATGTGTGCTCCAACCAAATAACATGCCATATGCAGAGAAGTCACTGTTGTCCATAGAACAACAACCTTTATATTGAAATTTTGTTTTTTATGGGCATCATACGTGGTAACACCGTCAACCCACATTACTTTTAGTTCATCAATCAATGGCCTTAAATATACATCAAGATTTTGGCCAGGTGAGGTCGGACCAGGAATCAATAGAGACAAGAAAAGATTTGGATTTTTCATACACAAGCTTAGTGGAAGGTTGTATGGAGTTACAAATACTGACCAACATGAGTATGGAGTTGATCTACCCCCAAATAGATTAAATACATCTGTATATAGACCGAGTCTAACATTTCTCACTTCCATTGCGAAGTTCTGATGAGTATGATCAAAGTGCTTCCAAGTTTCAATGTCAACAGGATGTGTAATCTTGTCTTTATCGTGTCGAACTTTATTTGCATGCCATCTCATGTGTTTAGCTATCCTTAAAGACATATACAATCTAGAAGTGATAGGAAAGTAGTGGAGCGACTTGTATGAAACTTCCTTTGATCTCGTGCTACTATTGCCTCTTGTCTTTGGCTTGAACCGATGATGCCCACATGACAGACATGATATGTTCTTTTCCTGATCTTTGAAATACAACATGCAGTGATTTGGACAAGCATTAATCTTTTTATACCTCATACCTAGAGTATTGATCATAACTTTCGCACTATAGAAATTTTGTGACAATTTCTCATCTTTCGGCAACATACTCTTCACAATCATGCACAAACGGTCAAAACATGATTGACTCAAATTATACTCGAACTTCAAATTCATTAGTTGAAGAACTGCAGACAAGATAGTGTGACTCTCGCAACCGTTCCAAAGTGGCTCATCAGCATCTCTAAGTAAATCATAAAATCTACTAGCTGCATCGTTTGATGATTCTTTATCTACTGCAGTTTTTACATCACTAGGACTCATAGCAGAACACAATTCTGTTTCCACGGCATCAAATATCAAATTCATATATGGATTATCGTGCACCATATTCACCAGTGCATCAAAATTGTTTCTAAATTCTTCTCCATGAAACGTCCAATTCTAATAATCACTCACAAAACTCTTCATGTATAGGTGATGTCTAACGCCATGAGGTTCTACAAATCGATTATTCTTACAAATCTTGCAGGGACACCTAATCCGACCTGTGGGATCCACTGTACTGACACTTGCCGTTGCAAATTCAATAAAACTTTTAACACCATCTATATATTCATGTGATAACTCATTGTCAACTATCCTACGGTACATCCATTCACGGTTTGCAATCATTTTATCGTATGATGTTACGAATAGTATCCTAACCAGTTAAAAGAGAATCATCAAAATGCTATGATGAAGAAAATATCAAATTTATCATGCAATATATGATGTCATACAATCACAAGAATTATGATGCATGAATTGATAACTTAATATTTTCATGTGCAAACTATTCATGACACGATACATTCATTTGAAGCATGCTTTCATTATACAATTTCACATGAAAGTCATAATCAAATTGAAAGTAACTACATGCAAGCATTGATACAATCACATCAAACATTGCAATACATCAAAATCATTCATATCAAACAAATGTCAAACATGTACCTACAGCAAACACACTTTAATATCCTGCTAACTACTACCATGTCTAGCATGGAATCCGTACTTCAAAAATAAGAACACTTCTATTCTCATACATTAAAATCATGCTTAGCATGATCGCCGAACTCCAACAAAGTAGTTCTAGATATCAACAACTAAGTGAGTGCGCGAACAGTAAAGTGTTACATCCAATAAATTAAATAACATGTGATGCATTTGCATCACTTACTCACTACGGGTATTTACCTGATTTGCACTGTTTTTGTTACTTACTTACTAGGGGTGGTGGGGCACAAGCGGGTTTCGTTGAGAAATCTGCAAGAGACACTGTGTTAAAATGAAGTCACCACCTGTCGAAAAAAAAAATCGAGGCAAGGTCGCCCTCCTGCCGGAAAAGCAGAGGGTTAGGGGGCAACCCCCTGCCCGAATAAAAAAATGGCAGGAGGGCATCCCTTTACCGAATAAAAAAATGAGGCATGAGGGCGACCCCTACCAAAAAAAAGAAACGAGGCAGGGGTCGCCCCCCTGTCAAAAAAAAAAAGAGGCACGTGGGCGACCCTCTGCTCGAATAAAAAAATGAGGCAGGGGGGCGACCCTCTGCCAAAAAAAAAAAAGGCACGGGGGCGACCCTCTGCCCAAATAAAAAAATGAGGCAGGGGGGCGACCCACTGCCGGAAAAAAAAAATGAGGCAGGGGTCGCCCCCCTGTCGGAAAAAAAAGTGGCAGGAGGGCGACCCCCTGCCAGAAAAGCAGAGGCAACCCTTTGCCCGAATAAAACAACGAGGCAGGGGGGTCGACCCCAGCTTGAATAAAACAATTAGGCAGGGGGTCCACACCCCCTGCTGGAAAAAACAAAACGCGGCAGGGGTCTCCCCCCTGCCAGAAAAAACAAACGAGGTAGGAGGGTCGACCCCTTGCCAGAAAAAACAAAATACGACAAGGGGTGACCGCCTGCTAGAAAAAATAGAATGAGCGTGGCAGGGGGTGACCCCCTGCCGAAAAAAATAGAACGCAGCAGGGGGCGACCCCCTGCTGGAAAAAATAGAAGGGACAGGTGCCCCCTGCTGGAAAAAAAAAAAGAACACTTTACCTGTGGTGGGCGGGGTGCGACGAGCGGCAGAACGGGGGTGATGGGCGGCAGACCAGGGAGCGATGGGCGGCGGGCTAGGGAGTGCGTCAGTCGGCGGGGCGACGGGCTGAGCGGAACGAGGGGCGGCGGGCCGGGGAGTGCGTTGGTTGGAACGAGGGGCGATGGGGCGACAGGTCGGGCAACAGAGGAAGGCATCGAGCGACAGAGGGTAGCGTCAGGAGGGTGGGAGAGAGGAAATTGGAAAAGAGGGAAAAGGGCTCGAGTTAGAGATTTACGCAAAAATTAGTGATGGCTTTAGCGACAGAATTATTTTGTCGCCAAGCCATCATAAATTTACAGGAGCAGTTAGCAACGAAATATTTCCGTCGTCGCTAAGTAGCGACAGAAAACCTTTTGTCGCCCAATCTGTCGCTAATCATCGCGTGTGTTGCGACAAAAATAGGCCATCGTTAAGCCATCGCTACGTAGGAACAGATGTAGCGACAAAAGGTTTCCGGTCGCTACATCCGTAAAGATTATAAATCTTAGCGATAGATTAGTTTATCTCGCTAATCCGACGCAAAGTTGTGACGAAAAAAATCCGTTGCTAATATCCGTCGCTACTTCGTATTTTTCTTGTAGTGATACCATGACTCTTAGACTAGGCTTTTATAGCACTAGTAAGACCTTTCTAGATGTATTGAGACTCCAAAAGACTCTTAAAAACTTTTACATACACAATAATTCTAGAAGACTCTTAGAAGCTTGTATATGCTCAATAATTCTAGAAGACTCTTAGAAGCTTGTACATACTCAATAATTTTAGAAGACTCTTAGAAATTTGCACATACTCAATAATTCTAGAAAACTCTTATACATACTCAATAATTTTAGAGGACTCTTGTTCAAGTTTAATTTATTCCCAACAATGCCTCTTCTAATGTAAGCTTGCTCTTTACGCCCAATCTTTCTGCATTTCTCTTGAAGACTTATCCACTAAGTGGCTTTGTGAAAATATCTGCCATCTGATCTTCCATTTTGTAGTACTCCACATGAACATCACCTTCATTCACAAGTTTCTTCAAAAAATGATACCTAATCCAAATATGTTTGGTCCTTCCATGAAAAACTGGATCTTTCACAACGGAGATAGTTGAGTTGTTGTCACATAAAAGAGTTGTTGGCTTATTTTGATTCTGCTTCAAACTCTCCAAAATTCCACGCAACCAGATTAACTGACAGCCTGCAAAAGATGCAGCAATATATTATGCTTTTGTAGTAGAAAGCTCAACAATTTGTTGTTTCTTTAAGCTCCACAAAATTGCTTCACTTTCAAGATTAAATACATAACCTGAAGTACTTCTGCTATCATCAACACTCCCTGCTAAGTCACTATCAGTATAACCAATAAGGTTGACTGCAACATTAGTTTCATAAAGAATTCCATAATTGATAGTTCCTTTCACATATCTTAGAATTCTTTTTGCAGCTTCCCAATGATTTGAATATGGCTTCTCCATGAATCTACTCACCAAACTGACATCATACATAATGTCAGGCCTTGTGGATGTGAGATTCATTAGATTTCCAACCAAACTTCTGAACATAGTGGAATTGACAAGTTTTCCTTCACCTTCTTTAGATAGCTTCAAACCTGGAATGCATGGAATCGAAACTGGATTAACATTCTCTATCTTGAACTTCTTTAAGATCTCTTTTGCATAGCTCTCCTGTGAAATAAAAATTCCTTTCTTGGTTTGATAAACATCAATACCAAGAAAATGATGCAATTCACCTAAATCTATCATCTCAAACTCTACCATCATTGAGTTCTTAAACTCATTCAACATTTGCGCATCATTCTTTGTAAAAATTAGATCATCAACATAAAGACTTACAACAATGAATCTTCCTTCCGAATTGACTTTGATGTAGAGAATATGCTCATATGGACATTTCTGAAATCCACATTTTTCGAAATATGAATTAATGTGGCTATACAATGCTCTAGGTGATTGCTTCAACCCGTACAAAGCTTTCTTTAACTTGTACACTTTTTTCTCTTCTCATTCCTTGACAAACCCAAGTGGTTGGTCAATATAGACTTCTTCATTAAGAACACCATTCAAGAATGCAAATTTTACGTTCATTTGAAAAATCTTTCAATTATTCTGAGTAGCAATAGAAATAATTAAACGAACAGTCTCAAGTCTTGAAACAAGAGCAAATACCTCTGTAAAATCTTCTCCTTCTTTTTGCTTGTACCCTTTTGCTACTAGCCTTGCCTTGTGCTTGTTGATAGAGCCATCTGGATTCATCTTTATCTTATACACCCACTTTACTCCAATAGAACTTTTGTGTGGTGGTAAATCTACAAGCTCCCATGTATCATTGTTTTCAATTGAACCAATTGCTTCTTTAATGGTTCTCCTCCATTTTTCTTCTTGACATGCATCATTAAAAGAAATTGGATCTTCACCTGCAAAGAAGGCAAAAAATATGGCATCATTCTGAATAATTTCTTCTATGACATCATATAATTCTTGGACGCTTCTCATTTTTCTTATAGGGCTGCTTGATGAAGAACTTGGGGAAGCAGAAGAATTTTCTGCTTGGGCACCATTTTCATTATTTTCAAATGCTGGATCATTTTCTTCTTCTTCAAACTCAAAAGGAAAGATAGGCAATTTTTCTTTTTCAACCTCCAAGTCTTCAAATATGGAATTTTCATCAAATCGAACATCTCGACTGATCACAATTTTTTTTATCACCGGGTTGTACAGCTTGTAAGCCTTGCTTCTTTCGCTGTAGCCTATGAAAATACACTTCTCTGATTTATCATCCAACTTGTTTCTCATAGCATCTGAAACATGAGCATAAGCCACGCTCCTGAATACCTTAAGATGGTGAACACTAGGCTTTGAACCATACCATGCTTCATGTGGTATGCAATTTTCCAAGCTTCTTATTGGTGATTTGTTAATAAGATAAACTGCACAAGAAACAACTTCTGCCCAAAATTTTCTTGGCAACTTCTTCTTCTTAAGAATGCATCTGGCCATCTCCATAATTGTCTGATTCTTTCTTTCACACACATCATTTTGCTGTGGTGTATGTCGGACTGTCATTTCATGCTGAATACCATTGTCCTTGCAATATTTTTCAAACTCATTTAAAAAATATTCACCTCCGCGGTCAGTCCGTAAAGTATTGATTTTCAGCCTAGTAAATGTTTCAACTTCTGCCTTGAAGTCTTTGAATTTCTGAAAAGTTTCATATTTTTCTTTGACACAATACACCCAAACTTTTCGTGAGTAATCATCAATGAAAGAGATAAAATAACGATTACCTCTCAAAGATATCACCGTCATCGAACCACAAAGATCTGAATAAATAAGCTTCAAAGGTCTTGTTGCACGCCATGATGATTAAGGAGGAAATGAGTTTCTGTGTTGCTTTCTGAGTTGGCATGCTTCACAAACTTCATCAAGATGATCAATTTGAGGCAAGCCTTTGACCATCATCTTCTTTGAGAGAAGCTTCAATTTTTTATAATTCAAGTGTCCATATCTATCATGTCATAGCTTAGAAACTCCATTATCAATACTAGTAAAACAAGACATATTTTTATTTTGAAGAGTGAGTGAAAAAAGATTATTTGAAGCAACTTCAACCCTTGCAATAACTTGCTTTTCCCTTGACAAGTAGCAAGCCATGTCATGGAAATGAATGTCGTATCCCTTCTTCAAAAGATGCCCTATACTGAGCAAATTATTTTTCAAACCAAGAACGAAATAAACTTCAGACATTTTCTCTATTTTTCCTGATTTTGTTTTGAACTTCATTTCACCAACACCACTAACTTTGTAAGTCTTTCCATCTCCTACTTTAACTTCACCATAATTAGATTCAAACAACTTAGAAAATAAATTTTTGTTACATGTCATATGTTTACTAGCACCACTATCTATGTATCAGACATCATCAAGATCTCTACATTGAGACACGAGCAACAAAGTGTCATGATTTTGCTCTTGGTTTTTGCTTTCATACACCAAACGAGCATTATGCCTTTCTTTCTTCTTGTACCAGCATTCACTTGCCATATGACCAGGTTTGTGGCTATGGCCTCTTCCTCTTTGCGAGCCTTTGAAATTTTGATTTTGATTCAAGCCATTCTCCTTGCTTGAATAATCACTTCTTCCACGAGCATATGCACATCTTCCTCTAAAGCTTTCACTTCTTCCACAACCACGTCCTCGACCTCTTTGGTTTTTGAAATTCTTCTTCTCATTTAGAGACAATTTCGACTGGAGTGTTTGATCCAAAACTACTTCTTTCTTCTTTTTTATTAGCCTTTCTTCATGAGCTTGCAACGAGCCCGTAAGTTCATCAATGGTCATGGTATTTAAGTCCTTTGATTCTTCAATAGCTACCACAATGTAGTCAAATTTTGAATCCAAAGAACGGAAAAAAAAATCAATGACATGAACATCATCCATAGTTTCACCATTTCTTTTTAATTGGTTAACTATAGACAATACTCGTAAACAATAATCAGAAACTAATTTTGACTCTGTTTTATGCAAACCTTCAAACTCTCCTCAAAGAGTTTGCAAACGGACCATTTTTACCTTTTCACCTCCTTTAAATGAACTTTCCAAAATCTCTCATGCTTGCTTTAAGGAAGTAGCACACGCAATCTTCTCAAAAGTGACTTCATTTGAGGTTACTCCTTGGTAGATTACTACAAGAGCTCTCTTATCTTTCTTTCTCGATGCTTTTAGACTCTCTCTTTGAGCCTGTGACATTTCTTCTTTATTTTCAACTTCAACATAGCCTTTCTCGACTATCTCCCACAATTCTTGAGATTCAAGAATAGCTTTCATTTGGATACTCCAATTGTTGTAATTTTCTTTGGCTAATTGAGAGACGAAAGGAAGATGAATAGAGTTGTTCATTTTAATCGAACAAAGCTCTGATACCAGTTTAAAGAGAATAAAATATAGAATGGAGAGAAAAAGTAGAGAACAATGATGGAGAATGATTTTTAGTACTTTTTACTCAAAAAGGCTCTTCACACTTTCAGATACATACAATGACTCTTAGACTAGGCTTTTATAGCACTAGTAAGACTTTTCTAGATGTATTGAGACTTCAAAAGACTCTTAAAAACTTTTACATAGACAATAATTCTAGAAGACTCTTAGAAGCTTATATATGCTCAATAATTCTAGAAGACTCTTAGAAGTTTTTATATACTCAATAATTCTAAAAGACTCTTAGAAATTTGTACATACTCAATAATTCTAGAAAACTCTTGTACATGCTCAATAATTCTAGAAGACTCTTGTTCAAGTTTAATTTATTCCCAGAAGTTTAATGGTCAAGGCCCAGACCCACTAGGACAACCCCTTTAGAACCAGAATGCATGCTTATTATAAATACTATACAACAAATTCTAGCCTAAATTTCAGTAGAAAGCAAGGTTAACCAATATGGCGTTGTGATATATAGGTACATACAATTAATTCCAACTCAACAATGTAACTCAGAGATGCATTATGGATACAATAATCAGATGGTGCCACCAAGAACCAACAATTCCTTATTTTATATTTGATTTCAAGAGAGGGTTAAAGAAGCCAATAATATTGTCATCATGCTAATTCTACTAACAACTATATCTACTAGTTTATAACTCGAAAGTTTTAAAAAGCCACAAAATGGAATGTGCAGTGAATATAGGATTGCAGTCAATAATCCCCCTCACAAGCAATTTTTTTTTTTGGATAATCTAAAGAAAAACCCCCTCATCACCGAACACACATGGGCTGGCCTCCGACTGATCCCCTCCCGGGATGCTAAATTATGAACTAATACTAAGGATCATTTTGCCACCTTGTTCAATAAAGATGGTGAACATCTGATTGTATACCATGTAGAAGACGATGCCACCGTTCCAAATGAGAAAAATCTTGATGATAGACGAACTCTGATACTTGTGTCAGTGTGCATAGCCTCCATGGATTAGAGATACGCTTGATTATCTTCTGTCTGAAGTTCTTAATCAAAAACCACATGAAGATTTGTAATTTGTTAACTTGGGGCGTATAAATGGAAATATGCAAAATACTTGTATACAAAGCTATGTTCTACTCATTTACTAAATGACAATGCTATCTCTATACTAGAAATTTTTCTTAGCCAATAAAAGAAACATGTGCAACATTCACATATAGAAGTGAAATTGGGTCAATTCTTGAAAATAAAACTTAGATTTTAGTAGACTAACTTTCTCATTTTTAACCTCGACAGTAAATGGATTTTCAAAAAAAGATTTATAGCTGATGAATCTACATAAAAATGAAAACTAAACTAGCTGCGTAAGTTTCTAAAATATAAGTCTATGTTGATTATTTTCATACTAGCATTCTTGTGAGTGGAATTGCCTCAGTCAAAATCTTAATTGCACTATTGTCAACATTTGAAATTGAAATTTACCATCTAGATGTCAAAACTATACTTTAAATTGTGAACTAGAAGAGAAAACATATATGGAATAATATGAGCTACTTGAATCTTGATATGTTCTTTATAAAGTCTAAAAATGAATGTGTTTTCTGCAGTATGGAGGACATTCACGTGAAAAAACATAATATCGCTAGTTTCTGGCCAACGCTATGCCAGATATTGGTCGAGGAAATGACAAGATCGTGTCAATCTTAAGGTTCGATTCTGATGAGAGTCGCCCCCTTGCATTATTCCCAAGCTAGGTGACTCCATGGGGGTAAAGGGTGTGCCACAGATTTCCGCCGTTGGGACAACCATAAGTATGACAGACATAGCTAGTCCGACTAGGTTTCTGGTTTTGGAGATGGTTTTTTCATTTTTTTTAAAGAAGAATATTTAAATTAAAGGCAAAAGAACCACAAGGATACATGCCCATAAAGCTAGCTTACTCTGAGAAGCCAATGAGGGGAAATACTTAGGGGTAACCTTCTGGAAGACCATAGAAAAAAGATTACCTAGAGTTCACGTTAAGCTTCTCGATTTGGGTCAAATGCTTTTCTAGAACTCTCGAGCACTAATTTGATAGGTGGCATGGGAGGCAAGTTAAATGGACCTGATTGAGTAAGAGTTGTGGACCTATCAATGCTAGCATCCAAACAAGGATGGGTTCTCCTAATCACAGACCCATGAGTAATTCTGGTTGATTGTGGAGCATGGTGACAATCAACAATACCAAAAACCACATGCGCATGCTGATCATTTGGAAGAGAAGAAAAACCAAGAGGAGCAATGAGATCCTCTCCTCTGAAGAATGATGAATGGGGGTGAGATGATGATGATAAAAAATAAACCATTGCAGGGAGAGGAAGAAGATGGATAACTGGGAGAGCCATTCCAAACCTGGTTTGGCTGGGTTTTCCATGCACTGACATGCACCAGCTCCTCGACTGGCGTTCATCTTGAGTTGTCATCCTCTATCTACTTCCTGTCACCACGAGAGGGAGATAGACCTTTCGAAACCTGGTTTGGTTGGGTCTTCTATGTGTTGATATACGCTAGCTCATCAACTGGTGTTCCTCTTGAGTCGTTGCCCTCCACCTGACAACCTACTGCCAGTTGTTGCCTGTGGGTCATCCTACCCCTACACCCCAACAACAGGCTGTCGATTCTCTCTTCCATACAATTTCACGGGGAAGCCCTTCACACGATGTACAGTGTCCTCTAAATCGTGGCTGATGTGCTCCTCCTCCATGGCTGCACCACCAACTTGACCTAATCTGCTACGACGACTCTGTCTGGCTGGGTTTGGCCAACGTTCTCGTGGATGGCCGGGATACTCTCCTTGGTAGATTGGAGGTCCTTCGCCTCCTTGTACACTTGGTCTTCGTCCGAGCGAGGTCCTCATTCACTGAGACCTCTCCCTCCGTTAGGGCCAAAAAATGGTTCTCCTACGTGAACTTTATGACTCTCATCTTCTTCTTTGGGGGTCTGCACGTGACCTTTACCGCCATGTCTGGTGGGATATCAGTTGTTTTGAATAGTATTTGTTTCCTTATTCTTAGTTGTCTGTTACTTTCTTTATTTCTTATGCTTATCTATGGTTGGTTAATTACTACCTTTAGTTGTATGGCAGTTATCCAGAAATATTGTGTTAGCTTATTTATTTTAAGGCTGGTGACTATGAGAGAAAATGATAGTCAGTTTTCATTGTGGATATAGGCGGATGTAGGCATATGTCAAACCACGCATATCATGATTTCTTTGCTTCCTTGTGTATTCTGAACGTGCGTTAACATGGTATCAGAGCTCATCATCGCTTTATTGCGTTCAGCCTGTGGTTGTTGCCTTTCTTGTTGCTGAACATCCAGATTTATGAGGTACTCTTCTATTTCTTGTTCCTTAATGGAGTCAGTATCTCAAATACCGTTTAAAATAGTGGTTCAAGAAGTCAACCCCACGCTTAAGATTATGACCATTCCATTAAATGGAACCAATTATATTAGTTGGTCCAAGTTGACCAATCTGTTTCTCAACGAAAAAGGAAAGCTTGGCCTTGTCACTGGAAAAACCTCTCGACCTGAACCTGATAATGCTCAGTATGGCGATTGGGAATCAGCCAACCACCTGGTTATGTCGTGGATGCTTAACTCTATGGACCCTAGCATTACTGAGGGTTTCCTCTTCTTAGAAATTGCTCAAGACATATGGAACAACATTGGTGATGTATATGGAGAGCAAAATATTCTTGCTTGCATTTACCAAATTCAACAAGAAATCTCTCTTCTTGTCCAACAAGAAAAATTGTTTCATGTCTATTTGGGGGCTCTTCGAGGTTTATGGGATGAATTGGCACAATACCGTCGATTCTGAAGTCATTAAAGCCTGTATAAAGGAAGATAAAATCTTTAAATTATTATATGGACTCAAACCTGAATTTGAATCCTTGAGAAGCCAAATCTTATGATGATACAGTTATCGTCCTTCAACATTGTGTGCTCCATAATTCAGTGTGAAGAAACTAGATGCAAGGTGATAAATTTGGGTAACATAAACTCAATGACCACCGAATTCTCTGTTGAGAAAATGGCTTTTAAGGCATCACACCTACCCAAACCTGTTGCTATTGGTGATCAGAAAGACCCTCTTAAGAAGTCCAGATTTTGATGCAGCTATTGTAAGAAGACATGTCACACGAAGGAGAGATGTTGGGAACTTCATGGTCGACCGTCTAAAGTCACACACCAAAGGAACTTCTATACTGCAAATCTAGCATCCATTGCCGAGCTTGCAACTGCCCTGCAACAATTCAATAAAAACCATCTGACGGCCAGACGCCTACCAATCCAACTCATGAAGACACAACAGGTATTGCATGTTATCTATCTTTCAAAAAAAATCCCAAAAAGCGGATTGTGGATACAGGTGCTTTCGAGCACATGACAGGTCAAGTATCACAACTTAGTGATTTTAAAAACACTACGAAAAAATCCATATCCATAGTTGACGACAACCAAGTTTCGATTGAAGGAATCGGTACAACCCACTTCCTTGATAATCATGATTCGTCTACCACCCTTTATGTTCCTAGATTTCCTACAAACTTGTTGTCTGTCAGCCACATCACCAAAAGTCATGCTTGCATAGCTATTTTTTTGACTAACAGTGTGATTTTTCAGGATCAAAGGACACATATGGTGATTGGTAAAGGGACCAAACATGGTGGATTATATTTTTTAGATGATAATACTAAGGCTCTAGCGACCTACAACTCCAAGGAAATGAGCTTGTGGCACGCTAGACTAGGCCATCCCTCTCAAAGGGCTCAAAACAAACTTTTGCCTCGTCTACCTTTATTTTCGAATGCATGTGATGCCTGTGAATATGCCAAATCTTCCCGCCTATCATTTTCTCACCAGCATAGTAGATCCGATGTCATGTTTCAGTTGATTCATTCTGATGTATGGGGGCCCGCATCAGAAACATCGTATTTGGGATATAACTATTTTGTTATATTTACATGATGATCACTGTCGTGCCCCTTGAATTTACCTTCTTAAGAGTGAAAGTGAAGTTTCAAAAGTTTTTTCAGAATTCTATCAACTCATTTTCACTCAATTTGACAAGAAATTTAAAGTTTTGTGGTCTGACAATGGAGGTGAATTTGTCAATTCCACTATGACTGATTTCTTTAGTAAACGTGAGATTTTGCCGCAATTGTCGTGTGCTGGGACTCCCCAACAAAATGGAGTCGCAGAATGAAAAAACGGATAGTTGCTCAATATTGCTAGTCATAATGTTTGAAAAGAATGTTATAAAAATTTATTGGCCTGAAGCCATTGGGACTTCCTGTTATCTTTCAAACTGTCTGCCTTGTTCCTCTATTGAAGGAAAATCCCCACTGGAAATTGTTTACAATAAACACCTATCAATTTCTCAGCTATGGGTGTTCTGATGCAAAGTGTTTGTTCATCTTAAAGCCCCAAGCAGGGATAAACTCGAGCCACAATTTGTGAAATGTGTTTTTCTGGGATATTCAACGATAAAAAAGGGCTATCAATGTTATGACCCTCATCAAAACAAAACTTATATTTCAAGAAACGTTTATTTTTTTGAACATGAATGTTTTTTTCAAGAAACTGTTGGATACTTTGATGAACTTCATCCTAAGAGGGAGATCAGTATAGGGATCAAAGTAGCCCTTCCAAACATTCAAAATTCTAATGAATTATCAGTCCCTGTTTTGAATAGCTCATCTAATTCGAACCCTAATATCCAAATTGAGGATAATGTTGTGACCAATGAACCAGTTTCCACCACCAACATTGCTCCCACTAGAAGATCCAGTCGTATCTCCAGAATGCCTAAATGATTTCTATACCTACTTAGCCTCTTCCTCACCTGAAGCTTCCACATCGCACCCCATCCAAAATTACTTCTCCCTCTAAGGACTTTCACCATAATACACTACCTATGCTTTGAATGTCTATGCTCACCGTGAATCGAATACTTTTCAAGAAGCCAATCTTGATCCAAAATGGAGGAAAGCTATGTCTGAGGAAATTTAAGCTCTAAAAAAGAATGGCATGTGGGAGATCGTCAATCGTTCAGAAGGAAAAAATTTTGTGGGATGTCACTAAATCTATAAATTCATGTATAATAGCGACAGTTTCATCAAACGATACAAAGCAAGACTGGTTGCAAAAGGCTACACTCAGATAGAGGGAATCGACTATACAGAAACTTTTGCTCTTATAGCAAAAATGAATTTCGTCAGAATTCTCCTATCAGTTGCTGCTAACAAGAATTAAAAAAATGTTCCAATCTGATGTGAAAAATGCTTTTCTACACAGAGATTTAGATGAAGAAGTATACATGGAATTACCTCTAGGATATCAAGTCTAAGACAAGAAAAAAACTGCTTGCAGGTTAAAAAAGGCTCTTTTTGGCTTAAAACAATCACCTCGTGCTTGGTTCGCTAAGTTAAGCACAACTCTTACTAAAATGGGTTTCAGACAAAGTGCAGCTGACCACTCCATGTTTGCCTTAGCACAAGGATCCAAAACTCATCCTTGTATATGTAGATGACATTATCATGACAGGATATGATGAAGCTTTGACCGAACAAGTGAAGAAGAGATTGCACCAAAAATTTGAAATAAAAGATTTGGGAGTACTAAGATATTTCCTTGGCCTAGAAGTTGGTCATTCAAGCAAAGAGATATTCGTCTCTCAAAGAAAATATGTCCTGAATCTACTCAAAGATACAGGGATACTTGGTGCAAAACCAGCAGACACTCCATTTGACTTCAATAGAAAATTTTAAAAATATGATGAAAAAACCATGGAGAATATTGGTGAGTTCCAAAGACTTGTAGGTCGACTTATTTATCTCATAGTCACTAGACCAGATATAACATGTGTGGTCAACCTAGTGAGTTAGTTTATGCATGATCCTAAAGAATCTCACCTTGAAGCAGCCTACAAAATTCTCAAGTATTTAAAAGGAACGACAGGAAAAGAAATTTTGATGAAAATGAATGACAATTTAAACATTGTCGGATATACAAATGAAGATTGGGCCAATGACCCAAATGATAGAAGGTCTACGTCTGGATATTGCATGTTTGTTGGGGGAAACCTTGTATCGTGGCGAAGTAAAAAACAGACCGTGGTTGCTAGATCTAGTGCTAAAGCTGAATACCATGCTATGGCTCTTGGAACATGTGAACTGATTTGGATAAAATCTTTGCTATCAGACATCAAAATTAGCGTGAATCGAAACTCCCTACATTAAAAATCAAAATCAATTGGCCGATGTTTTCACTAATGCCTTGGAAAAGGAGAAACATCTCAATATTATAGACAAGTTAAGACAGATTGATATCTGCGTGCCAACTTGAGGAGGAGATTGTTGGGATATCGGCTATTTTGAATATGATTTGTTTCCTTATTCTTATCCATTTGTTATTTTCTTTATTTCTTGTGCTTATCCTTAGTTGGTTACTACCATTAGTTGTATGGTAGTTATCCATAAAGGTTGTGTTAGCCTATTTATTCTAAGGTTGTTGTAACCACTGTATGCATGAAACTATGAGAAAAAATGAGAGTCAGTTCTCATCGTGGATGTAGGCATATGACGAACCACATATATTGTGATTCCTTTGCTTCCTTGTGTGTTCTGAATGTGCGTTAACAATGTCAATCTTCTTTTGCTGCTGCTAGTGGTTCGCCTGCCATCATCAGCCTGCTTCTGCACTGGTTTGAGGTATGGATTATCGTGTCACACTGAATGCAATATCAAATGTTGTTCTCATACAACACCTCTTGATAAAGTGTCAAACCATGCTCAATTTCAATATCGATGAAAGCGGTTGGCCATAAGTTCAATGGAACTTTGATCTTCAACTGCATAAACTGCAAGCACTTTTTTATGCAGGTGAAGTAGCCAATCTCCACGAGTTTCTTGCCTAGCACCTTCACAATTTTGGCGAACACATCCATTGACCACAGCACGACAAAAAGATTTGGTCGGTGTATCCATACCAGAGCCATGGGTTGTACTTGTAGCTTGATCTGCATACCCAGCCTCCATGGGTTAGTGATGAGGGTGCGCCCCACTACTTGCCAAGCCCCCTTGCACGTGATGTGCCTCAGTTGATCCACCGAGCTCGTTGTGATGAGAAAGAATCCATCTCTAAAGGTCAAAAATGAGATCCCTTTCATGCTTTCCCACTCTCCCATGAGTCTATCAATCATAAACCATGAGTCCACGTCCTTGTTCGTGAGACTGGTGAGAAAATCAATTTTGAAATTTAGCCCATTTGAAATTTAACCGATGTCCAAATTTGCATATATTTGATTATAAAAAGACCTTTTTACCTTTTAGGCAAGAGATTTTTTTATTAAATATGTAATTTTTTTGTTAAATATGTGAATTTTTTTTCAAATATAAGAATATGTAATTTTCTTTTCAAATATGTAAATTTTTTCTTAAAGGCTTTAGTGCACTCTTAAAGCGTTGTTAAATTTTTTATCTTTAGCGACACTTTTGCAAATATTAGGCAGAAGACCTTTTGCCTGGCATGTCCTGACATTCGTAAATATAATACAATATTCATAACCATGAGTTGTAAAGATCTTAAAAATGTGCAAACTCCTTTTACTAAAATCACATAAAATCACACAAGCGGGTATTCTCAAATGTGAGAGTATTTAGTTAAAAAAGAACGACTCATGGTTGCGAATGTTTCCAAAATGTGTGAGCCTCCTTTTAATAAAATTCCTTTAAGGGCACAAGCAGGAAGACATTCACAAATGTGTAGGAAAAAATTTATACATTTAGGAGGAAGTTCACATATTTAGATATTTGAAAGAAATTCGCTTGTGCAAAGGGTAAAAAAGTTTCTTTTAAATCTGAAAATTTATGAATTTGGACATCAGCTAAATTTCAAAATTGTAAGGTATTTCGAAAAACACATCATTTTTATAGTAATATTTTTGGGTCACATATCACAGATCCTATACCCAATCTTGTTTAATTTTAGAATCTTATATCTAGAATCATCATCTATAAGAGAAGGTTGGATCGGAGTCGGGTTGGGTCAAGGTTTAATGTTGGGCTTTTTTATGCTTTTATATATTTATTTATACCAACCTTATCATTAAAAAAAGCAATGTTGTAATGGAAAAATGAGAAATGTTTTGTGGGTAGAAAAGAAGAGAGCTGAGTTCCATTCTTAGCATATGATTTCCTTAAAAGTAAGGATAAAGATACCTATTAGCATTCATGAGTGTCTACACAGAAATAATATACTTTTATTGGGCCCTACCCGAGGCTCTTACACACTAACCATATCCGAACCTACATCTGGTCGGGTTTGGAAAAGTTCTCCTATACCTGAAAATAATTTATATGGACCGGTATTTTTTCTCCAAACCCAATAATATATATAACCACAAATTGGGTTGGGTATTTCGAAACAAACCTGACCCATTGACAACCCTAAGTCTCCTTACTTCTTTCTTTCGACTTGTTATAAGCCACCCACTGTGGAAGCTTTAGATGCAGACCATGATATTAGGAAAACTGCGAGCAAGAAACAACCAAAGGAAACAATAAACAAGAATGATCAAACAAAACATAGGAAGAACACATAGATTTACGTGGAAAAACCTCTCCTCAAATCTGAAAGAGAGTAAAAAACCATGGCCACCCAGAGAGAAATCTCATAGCTCTTTTTCGACTGTTATAAGAAAGAAAAAAAAGAGAGAATGTATACAAGGCAAGGGCGACAAACCTAACCCTAACCAAATCGGGTCTGATCCATAAGAAATTGGGTCCCAAACATAAGCCCAAGAAAAAAATTCTTCTGGGGGAGCCGCTGCCACCCTATAACCCCCCGCCAGGGGCGACCCCCCTTGGACCCTCACCCGCTGACCGCGCAGCGGGACCCGCACTGGGGGAGGAACCCCCGGACCCCCCTCTGAAAGGGCAAAAACTATGAATCAGACTCCACAACTCATCAATCTCCCACTTGAAGACTGATACAAAAAATTATCCATCTATCTTGTCTTCCCAAACTCTTCTCTGCATCTCTAGAACAACAACCCTCCCTCATGCTCAATGAAGGAGTCCAACTGAGGCAATGCACAACCTTAGTTTCTCAATGGTCACACCCTTTGTCAACATGTCTGCTAGATTCTCGGCACTAACGATCTTCTCTAATGACAATGTCCCATCATTTATCTTCTCTCAAATATAATGATACTTCAATTAAATGTGCTTTGTCCTTGAATGAAATATTGGATTCTTTGCAAGGCACAAAGCACTTTGACTATCACTGAAGAGAATACTTCTGTCATGTTCCTTGCCAATCTCCTTAAGAAAATTCTTCAACCACACCATCTCCTTTTCAGCCTCGAAAATAACAATATATTCAGCTTCTGTGGTTAAGAGGGAAACACATTTTTGAAGTCTTGACATCCAGTTGATCATGGTGTTACCAAGTGTAAACACATATCCGTAAGTGCTCTTCTGTCCGTCCATGTCTCCACCAAGGTTTGTATCTACAAAACCTTGCAAGTTTGTACTTCTCCCACTGAAGCAAAGTGTCATACATGATGTCCTTTTTAGATATCTCAATATCCACTTCACAGCTTCCCAATGCTCTGGTCTGAGATCCGCCATATAACGTCTCAACTACCACTGCATGAGCAATGTCCGATCTGGTGCACACCATGGCATACATGAGACTGCCAATCACTGAGGCATATGGGACCTTAACCATTTTCTCCCACTCCTTGTTTGTCTTTGGTGACTGCTCCTTCGAGAGTTTGAAGTGACTTCTCAGTGGGGTGCTTTTAGGCTTTGCATCTTGAACTCTAAACCTTTCTAACACCTTTTCAATGTATTTTTCTTGTGATAGGTTTAAAATTTCTTTCTCTCTATCCCGAGTGATCTGCATACCAAGAATCTGGTTTGCTGGGCTCAAGTCCTTCATCTCAAACTCTTTTGACAATTGTCGTTTAAGTATGTTGATTTTCTTCATGCTAGAATCTGCAACAAACATGTCATCTACATACAAAAGCAAAATAATGTAAGACTCATCAAAGCTCTTATAATAGCAACAATGGTCTATCTCGGATCTTCTGAATCCACAGTTACACATGAAAGTGTCAAAATTTTTATACCATTGCGTTGGAGCTTGCTTTAAGCCATATAGGCTCTTTTGCAGTTTGCACACCAAGTCTTCTTTACCGTTGCTTTTGAAACTTTCAGGCTGCAACATATAAATCTTCTCCTCCAAATCTCCATGAAGAAAAGTAGTTTTCACATCAAACTGCTTTAGGTACAAGTTTTCTGCAGCCACAATACTGAGAATCATTCTGATGGTGGCCAATTTTACCATGGGGAAAAATATCTCAGTGTAGTCAATACCCTTCTTTTGCAAGAAACCCTTGACTACCAATCTCGCCTTGTACCTCTTGCTGCCATCGGGCTCATCTTTCATTTTGTACACCCATTTGTTAAACAATGCTTTCTTCCCCTTCGGTAATTTGGTTAGCACCCAAGTCTCATTCTTTTGCAGAGACTTGATTTTATCTTGCATTGCTAACTCCCACTTAACCGAATCTTTAACCTGCATTGCCTCAGAAAAATGTTTTGTCTCTCCAGAGTCAGTTAACAGTAAATAGTATAAAGATAGGGAATACCGAATCAAAGGTTTAGGTACTCTAACAGATCTCCTCAACTCAGGTACAATAGTGGTTGGCTCTATGTTAGAATCTACCTCGACTGCCTCAGAATTCTCAATAGGGGTATTTGTTGAGATTTCCTCAAAGTCAATCTCTCTCGTCATATCTCTCTGTTTTTCTGTACACTGGACCTATCTTTGTAAAACATATTCTCATTAAACGTTACATTATTAGTTTTTATTATTTTCCGGTTTTCTTCATTCTAGAAACAATAACCAAAGTAATTAGAACCATATTCAATGAAGTAGCATTTTCGGGCCTTAGCATCTAGCTTATCCCTATTCTCAGAATCAATGTGTACATAAGAAACACAACAAAAAAATCTTAAATGAGATAGATTTACCTTCTTCTCCATCCATTCTTCTTCTTACAGTTTCATATCCAACGGGACTGAGGGACCTCGGTTGATCAGATAGGCTGCAGTATTGATAGCATCAACCCAGAATGCCTTGGGCAAACCCACGTGCAGTCTCATGCTCCTAGCATGCTCATTGAGAGTTCTATTCATCCTCTCAGCAACTCTATTATGTTGTGGTCGGTTTGGAACAGTCTGACTCATTTTAATTTCGTTCTCTGCACAAAATGCTTTGAACTCTGCACTGTCATACTTTCCTCTACTGTCAGACCATAGACCCTTCACTTTCAACCCGATCTCATTTTTTACCTCTATTTTCCACTTCTTAAAAGTGGCAAAAACATCAGATTATTCTTCAAAAAGTAAACCCATACTTTTTTGGTGGAATCATCAATGAAGGTCACATAGTGTCGTGAGCCTCCAAGGGAAAAAACAGAGGCTGGTCCCCAAACATCAGTATGTACCAACTTCAATTTCTCTGCCCTCGATTCTCTTCCAATTTTTGAGAAACTGACCTATTTATGTTTGCCTAACACGCAATCCTCACATAAACCAGTGTGTACAGACTTTAAGTTTGGCAATAGTCTCTTTGATGCTAACACCTTCATCCCTTTCTCGCTCATGTACTCGAGTCTACAATGCCATAACTTAGCATCTGCTTTTGAACTCACTGAAGCAACAATATCTCAGTCGTTATCAGTCATATACAGGGTCTTCAATTTTCTTTCCTGTGCAACAACCAAGATTCCTTTCACAATTTTTTAGAAACTATGTCCAAATACCATTTTATACCTGACACTATCCAACTGACCTATTGAGATCAGATTTCTCTTTAAACCATGTATATAACAAACATTATGTAATATCTATTTGGACCCACAAACAGTCCTAATATGCACATCACCCCTCCCCATAATATCTAACTGCTAATCATCAGTTAAATAAACCTCACCGAGTTTTTCGACCATGAAGTTGTGCATAAGCTCTTTGCACGGAGTGGAGTGAAAAGAGGTGCCTGAGTCTATAATCCATGACTCGATCAGACTGTCCACACTCAAGATCATAACGTCCTTAAAACATGTAGTTTCTTTAACTGTCGCATTCACGGACTGAGCATTGTCCCGGTTCTTCTTATTCTTAGGGGCTTTGCAATCCCGCTTTAGATGACCTTTATTATCGCAGTTCCAACACACAAGGTCACCACGAGGTCTCGGCTTACTCCTTCCCTTTGACCTTGACTTACCATGGTTTGAACTCTGGCCCCGTTGGAAGTTCCTCCCTCTGCCTTTGAAACTCAAGGCAACGCCTGAGGATTCTCCTGACTCCTTTCTCTGAATATCTTCATTGAGAATCATATCTCGGATTTTTAAGAGTTTCACCTTCTTCTAGCCAAACGAATTGCTCACCGCAGTTACCGTCACACCCCAATTCTCGGGTAAAGAGGAAAGTAGAATGAGGGCTTTTACCTCATCATCAAAATCGATGCTCACCGAATTCAACTGGCTCATGATGGTGTTGAACTCATTGATATGATCTGTCACAGAAGCACCTTCAACCATCTTCAGATTGAACAATCGTTGCATCAGATATACTTTGTTAGAGGCGGATGGCTTCTCGTACATGTTTGACAATGACGTCATCAAATCCGTCGTTGTCTTCTCATTTGCAATGTTAAACGCAATATTGCGAGACAGGGTGAGACGAATCACGCCTAAGGTTTGTCGATTCAACAATAGTCATTTTTCTTCCCTCATCGTCTCTGGTTTCTTTCTCGATAAAGGCTGATACAATTTCTTTTGATACAACAGATCCTCGATCTGCATCTTCCAGAAACCAAAATCCTTGTCATCGAACCGATCGATCTTTATCTTTTCCTGTTCCATTATTGCTTCGACAAACCTTGTTTTGATACTAGTTGTTAGAAAAACCGCGAGCAAGAAACAACCAAAGGAAATAATGAACAAGAACGATTAAACAAAACACAGGAAGAACACACAGATTTACGTGAAAATACCTCTCCTCAAATCCGAGAGAGAGTAAAAAACCACAGTCGCTCAAAGAAAAATCTTATAACTCTTTTTCGAGTATTACAAGAAAGAAAGAAAAGAGAGAATTTATACAAGGCAAGGGCGACAACCCTAACCCTAGCCAAATTGGGTCTGATCCATAAGAAACTGGGTCCCAAACATAAGCCCAAAAAAAAAAAATCTTTTGGGGGGTGCGGTGTCCTGTAACCCCCCGCCAGAGGCAGCCCCCCGACCCCCGCCCGCTGACCGAGCAGCGAGACCTGCATCGGGAGAACCCCCGAACCCCATCTGAAAAGGCAAAAACTATGAATCAGACTCCACAACTCATCACATGATCTACAACATCAATGGCGTTTAAAAAAATTGTGGGACCTATTTAGAACACAAGCAATACAACATGGACTCACGACCTGATCCTCTTTCTTTTTATAGACATGGTGCAAAAATCGAGGGAAATTAATTAGTCACCCTAACTAACAGCCTTCTAATGTGGAACCATCCAGCTGTCCCTAGACGAAACTCTCGCCACGTCAGTATTTCATAGGCCAAAGCTACTTGCGGGAGACTTTGCTTGACATGGAAGCACCATTTCTTTGTGTTGTCAAAGCCGGTTGGATATTGTTTGCCCTTGACCTGATCCGTTGTCCAAGGTTGACGCTTTGAAAAGCGGTTGTCCCGTACCAGACTATTTGGCCCAGTCTCAGTCAGCTTAATCAGGACAAGGTGTTTGAGCTCACGACTCACGACCCACGACCCGACTTGGTCCATGTTGAATGAACGCTTATGAAACAGGACCCTCTCAGGCAAATCAAATCCCATCAAACGCCTGCTTCTTCACCAAACTGGTCTGTCATATCATCTGGTCAGACTTTCGAACTTCTCCATGGGGAAATTTTCAACACAAAAAATAGGACTCGACCCTTGACCTAACCAAAAGTTCATGGTTCTTCCAAATTCTTTGGTCCACAATTTCTTTCCTTCTGTTTTTTTTTCATCAAAGTTGAAAGCTGGATTCGATTTCCATCTTGGGTTCCGAATAACTTGACTTGCATATATGGTTTTATCTCAACCTATCTGGGACCTTCAACCAGACTTCTTACAGCAATTAATAGTAGGGTTTGGTTCGGACTCAGGTAGAACCAGACTCAGGCCTGTTTTGAGACTATGGTATCAGGCCTAGATTCGGGTCTAATCGGATTCATCATAAGAGAAACCATACCCGCATCCTATAAGGATTACGTGATCCACAATTGAAACATACCCGATAAAATAATATTTTTAAAATTTATTTTACATTAAAAAATTATGAATCTTAGTCAGAACTCAGGTACCTGGCTCCAGGTATTAATCAGACCCACCCTTCGGTACTACCAGAATTCTAATCAGAGCTTTTCATTTATTAGTTATTACCCAAAAACCCTGGCCCTAAAGGGTTTGGTACAGGTCAAAACCGACCCATTGACACCCTGTTTGAACGCATGTGACATACCCGTACGAAGTAAAACCGTGGATCCAATCAATGTGCCAACAAAACCCCCATCTTATCAGAAAACCCTTTCTTTGAAGAGGGGGCGGCTTCAACCACGGTTTTGAAGGACGGTTGAGTTTGACAGGTCAATATCAGAAAACGAAGTGCATCTCCGGGCCCTCTCTCTACCACTAATCTCTACCAGCACCAAACCCAATTATTAGTGGGGTATGGGTCCGTTGGGCCATGGATTGGGACGGCAAGCAAAGCCGATTCTTGGTCGGCGCGGCCCCAATTCTCTTGACTCAGAAGCAGTGGACCTAGGGAAACCAGGCCGGCCTAGCCTCGCCTCGCCTCGACTTGCTGACCAGCCGTGCGTGAAGTGATGGTTCCTTACTTTATTAAAATGACAGTTAAGTCCCCAATTTCTGTGGGGATGGCGGTTTGATTTTTGATACTTGGTGCTGTCGGCAGCAGGGCCCAACGGAACCGGGTTCTGGTGCGATCCGCACCACACACACACCAACTTCAATGATGATGTCAATTTAAAGCCCTACCATCCAAAATCTTCTGACTGGTCCACCCTACGTATTGAGATCTGGATCTCGTTAGTTCAGACTGCTCACGTTCACCAGCCCTGAGGCCCCTGACTGACTATCAAAAGTTTTTAAAAAAGTAGAGGTAGGACATCGGGACGGTGAGGGTTCGGGTCAGTTCTTCGTGTTTTGTCATCCACTACCGTCCATTGTTTCATCTTTGTAATAATGACGTCATTTTTTTTAAGAGAGTAAACCTTATATTTTATAATGATGATGGTGGCGAATAAAGTTGTCAATGGGTTGGGTTTGGTTCGGATCCAGGTGAGAGCAAACTGAGATGTAATTTGAGATCGAGTTTGAACCCGAGTCTAATCAGACCCACTATAAGAGAAACCACATCTGAATCCTATACTCGGATGATATTCGGTAAAATAATATTTTTTTACCTTTTTTTACATTGAAAAAAATTATGCATATTAGTTTATGAAATTTCATAAACCATGTATACCCAGCTTCATATATTAATCGGACATTTTGAATCTGACCCATACGCTAATCGGACCTCCTTGTTTATACCTTGTATCGGTCGGGTCTGGGTCGGGGTCAAACCCGACCCATCAACAACTGGCGTTATGCACGTTGGTGATTTTGAAACACAAAAACTACTGTTTTTAACATATGGTGATGAGGGTTCCATTCCCATAAGTTACAAACCCCTTTGCATTCATGCATTAATGATTGCAAAGGATAAAAGACAAAGGGTAGTCCGTTGCTTTTTCCAAGTTCAATGAAACCGGGCGACTCGGAAGCAAAAGGGTGCGCCGCGGATTTACACTGCCAGAAAATGGACTATGTCAAACTGGGTCTCTGATCCCGATGCTGGTTTTCCAGTCTTACATGAAAAAAAAAAACCATATCACCTTATGCAACTTTCGAGAGTGGAGACTGACCCATCACAAACAGCCATAGTGGATTGGGGTTGTTCCTGTGGGTTTTCAAATCCACGGCCCCAAAGCCTGTTTTTTCACGGATCGATTTTGGAGTGTGTGAGTAGGTGACCAAAGGGCATTCATGGCTGCATTACCACAAAAAATCAAATTGGCATGATATGGGATCAAATCTGGGTCTGCATTAAGTTCATTAGTGTACGTATCCACGTTCACCGGGGCTCCAGCAATGATGTGATCATAATTGAGGCAAAAATATCCATTTGGGGCACCCCTTTTACATGATGTTGCAGAAACACTCCCATATTTTTCAAAAATATTTTAAGACCTCTCTCCCTCTCCATCACCGACTGCACATTGGCTGCCATCCCAGTGGTTAAACTCTGAGGTCGACCTCCCTGTTTACCAGGGAGTACACCCGGCTTCGACCTTGGGTCCAAAGATGTTTGTCACTCATGAGTTTCGAACTTGTAAAGTCTTGTCAACTTGTTGACATATTCAGCAGTAGGGATGAGCATCGGGTCTGCCCAACCCGGGCCCGTTTAGAGCTCGGCCAACCAGACTTTATAAGTGCGACTCGGCCCGGCTCATTTACTAACGAGTCAAGCTTTGATCCGGTTCTTAACAGAAGAGCAGCCTATGACCCGGCACATTGGCCCAATGAGCTAATGTAAATCGGGTCAACCAAAACTCAACTAATCAGTGCAACTAATTACGTAAATAATAAATAATTAACAAAATTCTCATGTACCCAACTAATTATCTTTTTAGTTTTCATAAAATTAATGCAACTAATTAAGTAAATAAAAACAGTACTTACCAAGTTACTATGCAATTAATTAAACTTTTATTATTATTAAAAATTAATAAATAGCTCAAACTTGCAGATGAGCAAATACAGTAGCTCGCATACCGACCCAAATCCGGCCCATGTATATAACGGACCGGGTTTCGTTCCGATAGCTAACGGGCCTGAGCCTAAAACATTGACCCAAAGCTGGCTCATGACGGGGTGGAGTCAGCTTTGCCCATCGGACCACCCGGCGAGTACTTGCCCACCCCTATTCACCAGTCACCCCTACCAAGCGAGCGGGGCCCTTAAGGGCTAGGACGTAACCATTTTTAAAACTGTTAAAAATAGAGAGCCCCAGTTGGAGTAAATCATTGTCATCCGTGAGTTTGTTTTTTTTATGTCATTGTTATCCATAAGTTATGAATAACAAAAATTACTATAACAACGTCATTGAATAATAAAATAGACTAAACACACTTTCTCAAATGAAAGGTAAAACATAATATTTTGTATGGATCTTACCCATTTAATCAACTTCCGGTTTCTATTTGATAGTTTGAACGAACCCCAGGTTTTTAACTCATGGTTAAGTTTCATATATCTATTTCTAACATATACGGATATTATCATATTTTTTAAAGATTTTAAATTCCTTTATAATTTGATAAGAGTTGATTAAATTTTGTATTTGTAGCTACAACATGCTGATATTCCCCCACATCTTTTCCAAAATGGGCAAAAGTTTTAAAATTATCGTGAAATTTATTATTGCCCACAAAAATTTCCCGATTGGTAAACATAAAAAATATATCAAAGACAGAAAATAAGAATAATTACAAGAACGAAGAAAATTTAGAAACAAAATCATCAGATTAACATAGGAACATGACAATGGCAATAAATTCACTCGGTCATGATTTTCATGGTTTGTGAATTTATTGTGATAAATTCAAAATCTGACTAATATTTGGGACTATTGTTAAAATAAGTAAATACATTTATATGCGTGCGGTATACATACATACGTATGTGTCCGTATACACATATATACATGTATATAATATACTTTCTTTTCTACTATTTATTTATTTTGTAAACAGTCAAAGGAAAAAACCTCCCCTTCATTTACTGCAAATTCACAAGTGCGCCCGGCTTCAACCTTACAGCAAGGGATGACCCTCTTGAGTTTCGAACCATTCTTGTCCGGTATTAAGCGACAAACTATGGACACCTATCCAAGAAGGCAGAGCCCTTGTGGACTTGGTCCTAAGGGTGTAAACAGTTAGGATTCAAGTAAAGTATCCGATCGAGTTTGCATCCATTAAATCGGATTCAATAGCCAAAATGGTATCTAGATTCAATATCAAGTTTTGCATCCGAATTGCCAATAGAGCCCTGCTTGTCTGGTAGGAGCAGCTAGTGCACGTCACCTTGTGTGGGGACGTTGTAAGTTCAAATCCCAATGGTATAGTTGTATAACGGGTAGGGGTCTGTCTAACCCCAGCTTGCCTTTAAAAAAACAAAAAAAACTTTGCATCCTAACATGAGTTAACCATTGTGTGAATATGAATAGTTTAGTTCTAGGCTGTGTACCGTTAAAATGGGAAAGTCTCAATATCGAGAATTCTCATGGGCTATATATATATATATATATATATATATATATTCTCGAGTTTGTTATGCAAAAATTTGGGTTTCTTTGTTGCCCACAAAGGCTCCACTCATCTGGAAGAGGAGACTTGTAAAAGTCACCAAGTTGATGGGTCATCACAAGTTCAAAATTCACGGGTGGTGTTCCTTGCCACAAGGTCGAAGCTGGGTGTACTTCTCGGATAGGCATTGAGACCTCAATGGTTTTATCAACTGAAGGCCAGCCAATGTGATTGCGGTGATTAGGGTTTTTTTCCTTAGATTATCCAAAAAACAAAAAAAAGCCTTTTTTTTTCTCTCTTGACTATCTCCAAAAGGAAAACGTTGGGTTTTTGTCCTTGTAATTCAAATTAACATTTAGAAAGATTGTAATTTGAATTCTTGAAACAAATGGGGGCCAGTGGTACTTTTGCTTTTTTCACGTGATGCATAAATTTACAATTGGCATCAGAATGAGATAACATTTCCTCACCTGCAAATCCTAATTCACCTTGAGGAGGCATTTGATTGCAGACCTGACAGTTTGATCAGGCTTGAGATCCATTCTGGACTTTTTGGTTTTGCCAACAGAGGAGATCTGTGATCCTAAAAATTGGTCTATGCCTAGATGTTGATCCATGTTTTTTTTAGCAGAAAACAGTTTTTTGGATCAATGTGTTTGCAACAAGTAAGCAGGTTTTTCAATTACTTCATTATTTTTGCAGTGTTGTGAGAGGGGTATACCTCAGTTGAAGCGTACGCCTCACAGGCTAGGCGCACGCTCAAGGTACTGAGGCGCACACTCACTACCTGAAGCGTACTGGAATGTACGGTGCCACCTCCAATCTGTAGCCAAAATCGAAAACAATTACACAGTGAGCAGAGGAGGATATTCCGGCGAGATTTATGGTGGAATTTCTTCTCTTCGTGGCCTGAAATTAGATTTACTCGTCGGAAAAAAAGCAAAAGCTTCCGGCGAATTTAACGGACTGAGTTCTTCAGACCGTTGCCGTAACCTGCACAGACCCATCGGAAAGCTGACGAGGTTTCCAGCGAAGGGGGGGGGGACTTCTTCTCTCCGCGACCGGAATTGAGACCTACTTTCTTGATCATGAAGCCTCGAGGCTTACGCCTCACTTCATAACATGCTCAACGCCTTGCTTCGCCTCATCGCATTTAACAACATTGTATTTTCGCACATAATGCATTAAAATTTCATATCTCAAAAACACACACATATATATATATATATATAAAAGAAGTATGCTATGTTCCGAATTATGATCCTTAGCGAACAGGCCATGTTAAACCTTTTTTTTTTTTAGAGAGAGAGAACAGGCCATGTTAAACTTAAAAATATCTATTTGATTCAATACAGCTTGCAACTGTACTATCAATAGTAATAAATATACATCCACAGACAGACGGACAAATGAAATAATGTCAAAATTCCCTTTTTCTTAATCCGCGACTCGGTGTTGGCAAAACCTCGGCTCACAAGGTTTTAGTCTTTTAGAGAATGGCCCTGCTGTTACTTTGGCATCAAACCCACATGTCCCATTGTTTTACTTTTTTAAAGTGGGAATTTTTGTTTTTTCCAAAACACAAAGACTTTGTTTGAAGCAAGAGTAAAGCTAGTCTGGCAGTAGTAGTTAGTGCACGTCACTTCGTTGGGACGTTGCAAGTTCGAATCCCAATGATATGGATGCATAACTGGTAGGGGTCTGCCTGACTCCAGCTTTCTGTGTGGAAAAACCAAAGATGGCAAAGCGTGCAGTTGAAATTTCGAAGGATGCAGGTTTGTAAAATTTCCACCGATACACGTTAGTCTCGGCTCAAGCAAATTCTCTGCCAAACAAGTCTGCGTTATTCTAGGCAGCGAAATTCTCATTGGTCAATGAAAATCAAATTGTTGGGAACCTTCCAAACACATCTAGGCTAGGGATGGCAGTGGACCGGGAGAAAGCGGGGCCCTGCCCCGCCTCGCCCCGTTTGGACCGGGGATGAAGGGTATGAAACGGGGATGGAGGCAGGGACGAAGGTTAAAATCCATCCCCGTCCGGGGGTGGAGGCGGGGATGGAGGTGCACTTTTCCCCACCCCGCCCCGTCCCCGATTCCCGCCTCATCCCCGCCCCAACCACTTTTCCCCGCCTCATCCCCATTTGAACCGGGGATGGAGGACATGAAACAGGGATGAAGGCGGGGGTGGAGGATAAAATCCATCCCCGCCCGGGAGGCGGGGCGGGGGTGGAGGATAAAATCTTGAGGCGGGGCGGGGGTGGACACCTTGTCCCCCGCCCCGCCCCGCCCCACTGCCATCCCTAATCTAGGCCGAGCCTAAAGTGTAGGCTAACAGATAACCCTGAACCAGGCGGTCATGTCTATTGGCTGATTTAATAAGTCATAGGGTAGGTGTTATCTCAAAAAAAATCATAGGGTGGATCCAAAGTTCCACGTGTTTACCACCTTTTTGACGGTTCAAATGCCAGAAGACAGGTGACAAATGAAGAACCCAAAGATCAAGCCTCCATCATCTCGTGCTGCCAGGCTTGCAATGTTAGGCTACCTCTCAGGATCAATAACTATAGGGGGGTGTCAATGGTTTATCCGGACCTAACCCTAAAAGGTCCAGGTACGGTGACAAATAAGAAGACCCTATTAAGACCCGGGTTCGGACTTGAAGATCCGATTAATACGTAGACCCGGGTATAGTTTGTGAAATTTTACAACGGACCCAGGATGTTCTGATTAAGACACACCATTTTTCAGCGTAAAAATAATGAAAAATATTATTTTACCGGTATCTTTTGGGCCTGGTTCATGTAATTTTTATCGGGTTCGAGTGTGGTTTCCTTTATAGTAGAGCTGATTAAACCTCGGTCTGAACCCAATATCATACCCAAAAATCTGGTCCAAGTCTCGTTTCACCTAAGTTGAGCCAGAAATCTGAATTAGAGTGGGCATTTATTTTTTGCAAATCCAACCATGTGGATGTGCTTGGCATGTTGAATTTGCTAATTAGAATCAACCATTGGATAATGTATTTTTAATAAAAAAAAATATGATTTTTGAATGCTTGAATATCTATGAAGATTATGAACCATTGATTTTAAAAGCTTAAAAAATCATTTTTATGCATCAAAATCGGATGATGATTCTTATAAATCAAATGTTATAGATCACATCTCTAAGGTTTGATTCAATAGAAAAAGAACGAAAAGTCTATAAAAATAGCTGTTCACACTTAGTTATCATATTTTAGTGATTTTAAAAGCTTAGTTATCATATATATATATATATATATATAAAGAGAGAGAGAGAGAGAGAGAGAGAGAGAGAGAGGGTTTCCGGTGGAGAGGCCCATGATTTGGGTTAGAGTGGGCACTGTACACCTTGACCCAAGCCCTTTCGCGGAAGATTTCAGGGTCAGGGTAGGCACTTTCCCACCCTCATCAGCATGTGGCTCCGCTGCTGCCTGGGTCTGAACCAAACCCAACCCAACCCCTTGACACCCCTATCAAAAACTAACCACGTTGGCTCTGTCTGCCCTAATTACAGTAATTTATGTCAGCGGTAAAACTTTATAGGCTTACTCCTTGCTTTCGGAGAGCTTGATCAAGGAGTGATGTTTATGAGATTTGAACTTAGGTCCTAAACCACCTGCCCAACGACCTAGATCCTGTCTCACTATGCCAAACCCCTTTCTAGTATTATGCTTTTGATTTTTTTTTTTTTTTGAATTTATAATCTGAAGAAAGCGCATCCCAAACGAAGACTTTGTTTGTGCTGGCTCTGCCTTCCATACCTACGGTCGTTGTTCTGGTAACTCCGAGACTATGACCCTGCTTTCAGTAGAGATGCGAAGCCCATAAAAATCGAACCTAGACTGCCCTCCCCCCTTTAACAGCCAAGGCCCTTACCCCCACTACGCCAACCACTGTTTGCACGTCACAAGGTCGTCCGAATTAGTCGAGAATCTCGAGATTTAAGTTTTCGGAAAAGGCAAGACCGGTCAAATGGGCAGTGGTGTGAGCATTGATTTCGTACACAAACCCGGAAACCTAGGGAAACGGGGACTTTATCCATACTTATTCCCAGTATAAAAATAGGTCACCATCGCCACGGGTCAAGGAAAAAATATCCACCCCGAATAAAAAAGAAGGAATTCACCCGAAGGAAGTCAGTAGTCGGGACCCTCGATGTCGGCGTCCGTCCGAAGGAGGGAACGGTGGTTTTTCTGAAACGAAGCAGCCGGTAATCCAACCTTAGCCCCTGACCCCCCCCCCCCCCCTCCATCCTTTGTATAAATATCCACCTCGCTCCTCAACCTCTCAAACCCAACCAAGTTCGTCCTTACTGATCTAATCATCTCTCTCTCTCTATCCATTCTATTCCGGTTCTCACCGGAAAACCACTATCTGTAAATCATGGTTTTGTCCAAAACCGCTTCGGAGTCGGACGAGTCCGTCCACTCCACCTTTGCTTCACGATATGTCCGAACGTCGTTGCCGAGGTCTCTCTCTCTCTCTCTCTACGTAGAATTGTGTCATGGGAATCGAGAGAAGTGAATGCTCAGAGAGGTTCTGAAACTTTCTGTCTTGTTGGTTGTTTGAATCAGGTTCAGGATGCAGGAGAACTCGATACCGAAGGAGGCGGCGTACCAGATAATAAACGACGAGCTGATGCTGGACGGGAACCCTCGGCTGAACCTGGCGTCGTTCGTGACCACTTGGATGGAACCCGAGTGCGACAAGCTCATCATGGCCGCCATCAACAAGAACTACGTCGACATGGACGAGTATCCCGTCACCACAGAGCTCCAGGTTTAACTCCCCTTCTTCGATGCCTCCTTTCTCCTTTCTCTCTCCCATCGACCACAAATTAAAACATCATCTTCTCGTAAGATGCAGGATGTGACACACGGCAATGTTCCCGGAAAATTGTGAAAGCTAAGCCAACGGTAGGTTTTGAGTTAAGGAGGTGCTGACGATTCGGAAGTAGGTCGGCCAGAGACATTCTGGATTGTTGATGGCCGACTTACTCCGGTTTGGCCTGCCTGCAATCCTGCTCATTATTTTTTTAGCTTCAAGTAAAATCAATCCAAGCTCAAGCTACACCAAGCTTGGCTTGGTTCTGCTTTATTAAACTTGTTCTAAATAAATAAGACACCCACAAAAAGAATTTTCTTCCCTTTTAATTTCCAAATAAATGTGATAGTTGAATAGTTCTCTCAAGCAACACCAAGCTAAAGCTTGGTTCTGCTTTGTTAAACTTGTTCTAAATAAATAAACAAGACACCCACAAAAAGAATTTTCTTCTCTTTTAATTTCCAAATAAATGTGATAGTTGAAAAGTTTTATCACCTGATGTCATCTTCTGTTCTGAAAACCTCTCTTCTCTCATATAATTTCTCCCTCTAAAGTTGTGCCATAAGCTCATCTTAAAAAGGAGAGAGAGAGGGAGAGAGTATGGGGACGCATGGGTAATATCTTTGCTTTCTTCCTATTTGCTGTATAATGTGACATGGCACACTCTCTTTGGTATGGATCTTGTGAACTGTTATGTTTAAAATGAAGACTCTAATCATCAGCCCATTTGAAGTCAATAAAGTCGGTAAGCTCACGAACAAGACCGACTCAATTACCAGCTTGACTGCGTCGGCTCGAGGCACACTCGGGCTTGATCTTGATATTTTTTACAAACTTCAATAATTAGGCCCGGAGGTGTTGTGGGGCCCAGGGCATGGCTAGTCAGCTTGACAAGGCTGTGCCTGTGCTGTCGTATGTATATGCGTTAATAATGATGGCATCTCATATTCATTCTATTATGTGACAGTATCTTATAAAATATACTTCTATATTATATAATTATGTCTTCCATTCCCATAGACGGTGCACGTGGGGCCCCCTTGAGCATTTTCCCATAGACGGTGCACCGTTTTGGTGTGGAAAATGTTCCCTTCGCGCAGGCACCACAGCATGTAGTCGTTTGGCCATTGTGGTTCCTACCAAAGCACATAAGTCTCATTTTACTGTTGGCTTTCTTTGATTTTTCCAATCAGGACGTTTTGATATGATCAATCTTTTCTTTTGAACGTGATAATCGATTTGGATGTCACCCATGGGAGTACTTTTCAAGGCTTTTTTATTTTTTATTTTTTTTTATGAAGAACGGGGAACCATCTTTGTGGCCAAGTCTGCCGACTTACTGTCGCTTTCCCGTTCACCCCTTGCCTTCCGATGGGTCACTTGCTTTGGCTGAACAAAGGATAATCAAGGGTTTATATCTTGCTCTCATTAATCAAAGAGGATTGACACATATGGGAATGTAACCCTGACCACCCGTTTAGTGGCCAAGCCCAAGACCCCTTCAACTGCACCAAAGGCTTTAAGGCTGATGCTTGCTTGAGAGAGAGAGAATTTGTGCCGCTCACTCTTATTTCTTTTGGCTGTTAAAACGAAAAGTTTGATGGTATTGTAGAATCGGTGTGTCAACATGATCGCTCATCTTTTCAACGCCCCACTCGGAGAGTCGGAAGCAGCGGTCGGTGTGGGGACAGTGGGGTCATCGGAAGCCATCATGCTGGCGGGGCTGGCCTTCAAGAGGCGGTGGCAGAACAAGATGAAGGCGGAGGGAAAGCCCTACGACAAGCCCAACATCGTGACTGGGGCCAACGTTCAGGTGTGCTGGGAGAAATTCGCCCGCTACTTCGAGGTGGAGCTCAAGGAGGTGAAGCTGAGGGAGGGCTACTACGTGATGGACCCCCACAAGGCCGTCGACTTGGTGGACGAGAACACCATCTGCGTCGCCGCCATCCTCGGCTCCACCCTCAACGGCGAGTTTGAAGACGTCAAGCTCTTGAACGACCTGCTCACTGAGAAGAACAAGGAGACTGGGTGAGCCAAGCCCTTTTAATATCACCCGAAATTGGTGATATCGATTTTATACTGCACACGTGTCCTTCATTCTCTGACTTAATGAGTTTTGGTTCGTGTCAGGTGGGACACTCCCATCCATGTGGATGCCGCTAGTGGTGGCTTCATTGCTCCGTTCCTGTACCCGGACTTGGAATGGGACTTCCGTCTGCCCTTGGTCAAGAGTATCAACGTCAGCGGCCACAAGTATGGGCTCGTCTACGCCGGCATCGGTTGGGTGGTCTGGAGGAGCAAAGAGGACCTGCCGGAAGAGCTCATCTTCCACATCAACTATCTGGGTGCCGACCAACCCACCTTCACCCTCAATTTCTCCAAGGGTATTGCACCATTAACTTGACTCGCTAGCGCTACTGGGTTTGGACATGTGCTGGGCTGGATCGTTCAGGTCGGTCTAGTCGCGTAAATATCCACAACCGATTAAATGGGTGTCGTTGTTGAATTTGCAGGGTCGAGTCAGGTGATCGCTCAGTATTACCAGCTCATTCGTCTTGGTTTTGAGGTGAGCTTATTCCAATCCCTGTTTTTCATATTGGTTACCTGTCCGTAATGAGTTTTCCCTTTGGTCCCGATCAAAGTTCGGACTCTTTGACACGGTTTAATACATGATGGGCAGGGGTACAAGAACGTGATGGAGAACTGCAGAGAGAACGCTATCGTGCTGAAGGAAGGGCTGGAGAGGACGGGGCGCTTCAACATCGTGTCCAAGGACAATGGCGTCCCGCTTGTGGCCTTCTCCCTCAAGGACAACCGCTACCACGACGAGTTCGAGGTTTCCGACTACCTGCGTCGGTTCGGGTGGATCGTGCCCGCCTACACGATGCCGCCCGACGCGCAGAGCGTGACGGTGCTGCGCGTGGTCATCCGGGAGGACTTCAGCCGCACGCTGGCCGAGCGCCTCGTCATGGACATCGAGAAGGTGCTGCACGAGCTCGATGCTCTCCCTTCGAAGCTGCTCACGGCCAAGATCTCCATAAACTACGAGGAGAAGCGTAACAACTTCAAGGTGGTGGTGAAGAAGAAGTCGGCCATCGAGACACAGAGGGAGATCACCGACATCTGGAAGAAGTTCGTCATGCAGAGGAAGACCAACGGCGTTTGCTAACAGTAGCCAGCCAGCAACACCCTTTCCTCAACCACTCCATGCCTGGTCATAGAATGATCAATCTTTTGTTTTCTTCTTTTTTTTTCCTCTCATGTTCACCCTCCTTTTCAAATTTTGGGGTCAACCAGTTTTATTAATCTTCCAGGTTTTCGTTCACGGATTTGACATTTATGTAATTCTTTGGTTTGTCGGCATGGTTATTGTTAGTTCAATGAAAGAAAATGAAAATGAAAAGCAAGGAAAGGATTATATATTGAATTGATCATTACTTAAGGCTGTTTGGTTAGCTCTTTGAAGCTCATTGCATTCTCATCTCCCAAACCCGACCTTCCAAATAACAGGGTGGATTGGTGAACTTGGTGAGGTCCATCGAAACCCCATCTTCACTATTAACCTCCCAACAGAGTCGTAGGTGCGTTTGTGCAAATGATGAATTAGCAAGAGCATGATAGAGATAAGATCAGAGAAGATCCGTCTATCCTTTATACACATGTAGAATGCTCAAATCAAGGGTCTAATGAGCATGATGATAACTATTCTGATAGGGAAGGCTCAAATCAAGGACCTATGAGATGGACTTTAAGAGAGCTTATCTAGAAGATAGGAAAATCATGGATGACAAGGGTAGCAAATCTCTAAATGTTACAAAAAATCAAGAGACTCCAGTAAAATCGGTGGACATCTCATTCTCTCATGTAAAAAATCCAAGTTATAAATTGGAAAAACACTTCACTTGAGGTGTGGGTTTTGTTGGCCCCGTGGACGTAGCTGAAATATTCACTGAATCACTTAAATTCTACATTTTTACCTTGGTGTGTGTTTGTTTGGACGGTATTAGAGCATCTTTCTGGGAGCGTCTGATAATTAATTTCTGTGTAGTCATGGCAGTTTCCACTACCAATGGAAATACTTCATCTCTCTCTAAATGTCCCCACCCATTCAACCTTAACATGGCCAACTTCGTCACCATCAAACTTTAATCATTCCAACTTCATATTTTGGAAAACTCAGTTACTTGGCCTCATTGAGAGCCATGATATGGTGGTGGGCTTCATCGTTGGAGACTATCCTATGCCTAACCCGACATTGCAGTCGCAAGATGGACAAGGTGCTGTCGTCTCAACTCAGAATTTTTGGCGCGGAAGAAATCAGATTCATTACTCGGAAGCTGGATAACTGGGACCCTGTTTGAAGAGGTCCTGGGATTGGTAGTTGGTCTTTAAACATTGAAGGAGGTATGAAACACCTTAGTTACTGTTTTTGCTCATGAATAGTAGGAAAGAGAAATTCCTGCTGGTTCAAAGACTTTAGTCTCATTGAAAGTGAGACTATCGATGAATGAATATATTCGAACTTTGAAGAATAAATATGATGAACTGGCTGTCATAAGCAAGTCAGTCACGGATCTGAATATGGTTTTTTGTTTACTAAACAAACTTGACTGTAGTGATGAATCCTCAGTAACAACTATGCTAAATCCATATACTGAAGTTGTTGCCTTATTACAAAATCATGAAACTATGCACAACCGTCAAGGAGGGTGTTAACCATCATGCTGCTTACGTAGGTCAATGTGTCGGCAACTAAAAACATAGATTGTGTTAGCTGTCAGATGGGGAAAATGTGTAGACGCCCAGTCTTTCTAATTGAAATCTTGTACTGAATTGTTATGTAAAGTCCACTATGATTTGCGAGGTCCAACCCCCGTAATTTAGGTTTTATGCTGTGTTGTTGATGAATGCTCAAGATTCTTATGGTTTTATGAGTTAAGACAAAAATCAAAATTGTTTTTAAAATTTTTGGAATTTCACAAAATGGTGAAAAATCAATTTGAGAAAAATAACTCTTTTTTCAAATCGATGAAAGAGGAGAATTCAATGGCAAACAGCTCAAAAAGTATGTCAAAGAAAATGAGATCCGCCACTCAAAACTCCTGAGTAGAATGGAATGACTGACAGAAAATATAGATCCATTACCTTACTCGAGTTGACTATGAGTTTTCTTAGCTAAAGCTGCATCCCAACCCGATTTTGGATGTAAGCTTTTCTCTACAGCTGTTGCTGGTTGTTTGATAAACAGGCTGCCCTCTCAAAATCTTCAGATAAGGTCCTCTGTTGAACTCTTATTTCACAAAAAAACGGACTACGGTTACCTAGAAACATTTGGGTGCATGAGCTTTCCTCTTATTAGAGAATACAATTATACAAAGTTTGAGCCTATATGGGTTCCATGTGTATTTCTGAATATGATGAATGTTAGAAGGGATGCCGTTGTCTTTACCCCACTAGTGGATCTCAAGGCATGTGATGGATCAATCCTTATAAATTTTTTAAAAAATTGTTTTCATCTCAAAGCAATGGAGATCGAGGTTATGAGTTTTTCCAAATGGGAAAATAGTGAGGGTCCAAATACTTAAGATAATAGTTGTGACGATTAACGTGGTGGTTATCCACAATGTGGATACATCCCCGATAAGAGATGATCCTGCCGATAAATCAGCATAAGAAAAAGGGAAACAGTGCGTAACCGTTCCCACCCTATGCTTATAAGAACAGGGTATCATGAGCGACCCTACTACGGAAATTTGAAAGTCTACTCACCGACTGCATTCGGTAGCCTGGGCTCGTGGAGGGCAGCAGTCCGATTGAGTAGAGAAACGTCCGGCGACCATCTCCGGCAAGCACAACAGCTCCATCAATGGCGGCATCAGGTACGCTCATGCTCTGCTTTTCTGTTTTTATGCAGGGCCACCAACACACAGGGGAGCCGATTGAGGCCTCGCCGGAAAAACTCCCAGCCGGAAACAACATTGGGTTATGGGCCCACGCCCCGCTTCCGCTGCGCGGTGTGCTCTGGGTCGACCAGCAAAGCAGGTCACTGTGGGGTGACGCTGCTACTGGTCACCGGCGCCTGTCACCGGCACCGGCGACTGTTGCCGTTGGGCGACAGACAGTAAAAAAAAAAAATCAGGGTCATTACCTGTGCTCATTAGGCCGATGGTTTTTTCGCCGTCGTCGGAGACTGCCGCGCGGTGTCAATGTTTTTTCTGGATGCTGCTGCACCGCAGGAGTAGTCGTCGGCGACTGTGGAAACGCTGCTCCTCAGTTTCGCCGACGGGTGGCTGTTTCTATCGGACATCGAAGCGCCGACGTTGGTCACTGGCCGTCGGCAAAGGGGGCATCGCCGGCAGGCGGCGAAGGTCGACGGCAGGCGACGTTGGTCGCCGACCGACGACATTGGTTGCCGGCAATGAAAAGGGGAAAACCCCTATTTTCTAAAAGATCGGGGTTTTCTGCCCTTTTTCGTTTTATTTTATCGAGTAGAACCGCATCGGATCCGGTATGTACCAGGTTCGACCCGAATCAAGAAGCCTCCGGGTCAGACCCAGATATGGTAGCAATCGGGTCAGACCTGGATCTGGTTAAACCCCGGGTCCGACTCGGATCTGGTAGCTACCGGGTCAGGGCCGGATTCGGTTTTAACCGGGTCCGACCCGGATCTATGTATTAACCGGGTCTGACCCGGAACCGGTTTGTACCGGGTCTGACCCGAATCCGGTTTGTACCGGGTCCGACCCGGATCCGGTTTGTACCGGGTCCGACCCGGATCTAGTTCCAACCGGGTCAAACCCGGATCCGGTTTGTACCGGGTCTGACCCAGATCCGGTTTGTACCGGGTCTGACCCGGATCCGATTTGTACCAAATCTGGTTTGTACCGGGTCCGACCCAGATCTAGTTGCAACCGTGTCAGACCCGGATCCAGTCCATACTGGGTCCGACCCAGATTCAGCCCATTCCGGGTCTGACCCGGATCCAATCCAAACCGGGTCTGACCCGGATCCGAATACAGCTGGGTCCGACCCGGATCCAGATCATACCGGGTCTGACCCGGATCCAGAAGTGTCCAGGCACTATTTGGTCGGAACCGGATCAGGGTATGACTCAGCCCCTTTCCGGGATCGGTTAAGAGCCGTTTTTGGTCGGTTCCTTTCAGTTTCTCACCGGTTCCGAGATGCTAAGACCCTGTTTTCTTAAATATAAGAAAATATAGGGATTTTGGGATATAGTTATAGGGTTTTTTTATGAACTTTTGTTCATACTTGACTCAATTCATAAGGTTCAGAACCGGTTTGGGGTTGTTTCATACCGGTTCAAAGTGCTTTAAGACCGGTTCGTGAAACATATGACAGGTTCATTCAGTTTTAGAACCATTTCGAGAGTCATATGTCTAGTCTATTCGGTTTACGAACTATTTTAAGATATTATTTTATATATAATATTGACATTAAGGATAGTCAGATAACTTAGTGTATTCATGTCACCAAAGTGACTGAATACACGTATTTTGTCAAAATATTATACTATCATATGGTTTAGTCAATATTACTGTTGTACTTATATTCATGAAATGATAAACGGACCAAAGGAAGTTTTATCGTGTTTGAAATTTAAGTAGGGTAGAATAAGGTAAATGTGTCGAGATACATCACACATGAGTATCCAAAGGTACCTTGTGTTGATGGTCCAACTTCACAAGAACCTTAGTTTTATCGAATATGGTCGGTAGGCGAAGTGGTTTCGCGTGTCGGAGCTCTTACCAAAGTAGGACTCTAATGACCCCCTTCACTCGCTTGGAAAGAAGCATATCAAGGGCCTTTATTATTTTGCTTTTTTCACTAAAGTTTTAGTCTCGTATGAATGTTTCTTGATACGTGTCTTTTGTCATGCAGTTTCTAGTTCTGTGATTTTAGATGACTCTAGCTCTATACCTTTTCTAGATGAATCTAATTTTAGTGATTGGAAAGAAACTATTTTATTTACATTAGGATATATGGATCTAGATCTGGCCCTAAGGATAAATGAACCTGCTGCCCTTACTGATCAGAGCACTGCTGATCAAAAGATTGCTTTTGAGAATTGGGAGCGCTCGAACAGGCTTAGCTTGTTGCTTTTGCAATCTAAAGTAGCTAAGAACATTCGAAGTGCTATCCCACAATGCAGAACAGTGAGGGAATTCATGAATGCCATTGAGGCACAGTTTGTGAGTTCAAACAAGGCCAGAGCCAGTACCTGATGTCAAAACTCATATCTATGAAATATACTAGAGGGGAAAACATTCGCCAACACATTTTGGAGATAAGAAACATAGTGTATCAGCTGAATGACATGAAGTTCACCATCTCTGATTCTTTCCTAGTGCATTTAGTTCTAACATCCTTACCCTTGGAATACAAACCTTTTAAAATCTCGTACAACACACATAATGATGAATCGACATTTAATGAACTCATGTCCAAGTGTGTTGAAGAAGAAGAGAGGATGAAAGGTGAGAAGGTGCATAGTGCACATATGACTTCTCATACGTCCAAGGTAGGACCAAGGAAGAATGCATTTAAGAGAAATGCTAGGAAGAAACTAACTGGGGATAAGTCATCCCAAGACAAGCAATCTAACTCTGCTCCCATAAAGTGCTTCTTTTGCAAGAAGAAGGGACACATAAAGGCAAATTGCATAAAGTATAAGAAGTGGTTGGAAAATAGAGGTAATTTGTCATTTGTTTCTCATGAATGTAATTTATTACAATTCCTGAAAATAGCTGGTGGATTGATTCTGGCGCTACTGTTCATATTTCCAACTGTCTACAGTTGTTCCTGAGCAGAAGGGAACCAACAATGCATGAGAAAAGCATCTATTTGGGAAACAAGATGTGTTCACATGTGAAGGGTGTTGGAACCTGTAGGATTACTCTGGATACAGGCGTAGTTTTAGATCTTCATGATGACTTTTATATTCAATCGTATAGTAGAAACTTAATTTCAATTTTAAAGTTGAATAAATTTGGATATTGTTTTAAGTTTGAAAATTCCAAATTATTCATATTCAGAAATTCAATTGAAATTGGTTCTGCATCAGTTTATGATGATTTATATAGATTGAATGTGAAAATCCAAACTCAGAAGTCTTTGACTTTTGAATACGCATTAGTTGGAAATAAACGTAGCGTGATGAATGATAAATCTTACATGCTTTGGCATCGAAGATTGGGTCATATCTCTGAAAAGAGAATAAAGAGACTAGTAAATGAAGGGATCTTGCAATCTCTAGATTTTACTGATAATGATCCATGTGTTGATTGCATAAAGGCTAAGCATACAAACACATATCAAAAGGGTGTCAAACGCAGTAGTGAGATATTAGAAATAGTCCATACGGATGTATGTGGACCGTTTTCCCCCTGTTACACAGGCGAAAAATATTTCATCACCTTTATTGATGACTATTCTCAGTATATGTATCTCTACTTGATTTTCGAAAAATCTGATGTTTTTCAGATGTTTAAGGAATTTAAGAAAGAAGTAGAGAAACAAACCGATAAGGTTATTAAAATAGTCAGGTCTGATAGAGGTGGCGAATATTATGGTAGGTTTACTGAGATGGGGCAAAGGGAAGGACCATTAGCGCAATTTCTTAAAGAGGAAGGCATTGTGCCTCAATATACCATGCCTGGTAGTGCCTATCAGAATGGTGTAGCTGAAAGGAGAAATCATACGCTTAAAGAAATGGTCAGGGCTATGTTGAATTATTCAACACTTCCCATAAAGTTATGGGGTGAAGCCCTAAGGACTGTTGTGCATATTTTGAATAAGGTTCCTACGAAATCTGTGTCTAAAACTCCTTACGAACTGTGGACAGGTAGAAAACCATTAGTGTCTTATATGCACATATGGGGATGTCCTGCAGAGGCTAAACTATATAACCCCCACATTAAAGCCTTTGATCCAAGAATAACCAGTGAATATTTCATTGGTTATCCAGAAAGATCAAAAGGGTACAGGTTTTATTGCCCATCTCACTCACCACAGATTGTTGAAACGGATAAGGCTAAATTTCTATAAGATGGTTTAGTAGGATTAAGTGCACTTCAAAGCATTGGTTTTGAGGAAATATAGGATCAAGTTTCATCACCTGTTAAGGAAAACATCGAAAGATACCACATTGTTATTCCTAATGATGGTGTGGTTGATCATTCGATTGTTAATGCACAAATCCAAAGTGAACCTATTGTGGACAATACGGAAGAGCACGAACATGATGATGAGGTTCAATCTGAGCCTGAGGAACGACCTGTTTGGAGATCCACAAGGATTAGGAGATCTGCCATACATCCTGATTATGTGGTGTACCTTCAGGAGCCTAGTGATTTCATAGATATGGATGATGACCCATTGACTTTTATGGAAGCTGTTGAAAGCAAACAATCTTCGCACTGGATTGAAGCCATGAAAGAAGAGTTAGACTCTATGGCTAAAAATCAAGTGTGGGATCTTGTCACGTTACCTAAAGGAGTAAAGCCCGTAGGGTGTAAATGGGTCTTTAAGACCAAGAAGGACTCCAAAGGTAACATAGAGAGACATAAAGCAAGATTGGTTGCTAAAGGATTTACCCAGATGGAGGGCAATGACTATAATGAGACATTTTCTCCTGTCTCAACTAAGGAGTCAATGAGGATTATTCTGGCCCTTGTAGCTCATTATGACTTAGAGCTACATCAGATGGATGTGAAAACAACGTTCCTCAACGGGGATCTGAATGAAGAGGTACACATGGAACCACCTCTTGGTTTCTCTGAAAATGATCATTTGGTTTGAAAGCTTAACAAATCAATATATGGACTTAAACAGGCTTCCCGACAGTGGTATATTAAATTTTCCCAAGTCATTGTGACTTTCGGGTTTACAGAAAACATTATTGATCAATGTATGTACCTTAAGGAAAGTGGCAGTAAGTTCATTATATTGATGTTGTATGTGGATGACATCTTACTTGCAGCCAACGATATAAAGTTGCTTTCAGAGACAAAACAGTTTCTTGCATCACATTTTGATATAAAAGATATGGGTGAGGCTGTTTATGTTCTTGGCATTGAGATTCATCGAGACCGAGCAAAAGGTTTTCTAGGCCTCTCCCAAAGATCCTATATAGAAAAGGTGTTAAAGTGATATGGGATGGAGAATTGTTCTCCTACTTCTAAACCCATATCAAAAGGTGATAAGCTGAGCCTAAAGGATTGTCCACAGAACGATATTGACAAAGCACAGATGAGTGCTTATTCATATGCATCAGTTCTTGGCAGCTTGCAGTATGCGCAGATATGTTCCCGACCAGATATTTCTTTTGCAGTAGGGGTACTTGGCAGATTTCAGTCTAACCCAGGTTTACCCCATTGGAAGGTTGCCAAGAAAGTCTTGCGGTACTTGCAAGGGACAAAAGACTATATGTTAACGTATCATAAAGTTGACCACCTCGAGGTCATTGGCTACTCAAATGCGGATTTAGGAGGATGCCTTGATAGTAGAAAGTCTACTACTGGGTACATCTTCTTACTTGTTGGGGGAGCGATCTCTTGGAGGAGTGGAAAGCAGACGACCATTCCTGCCCACACCATGGAGGCAGAATTCATTGCATTATACGAGACTACTTCGCAAGCTATATGGTTAAAGAACTTCATATCACAGTTAAAGGTGGTTGATTCCATTGGGAAGCCACTGAAGGTCTACTATGATAATGAAGTTGCGATGTCCTTTTCGAACAACAACAAAAGTACTATGTCATGCAAGCATATGGAATTGAAGTATTTTGTTGTTAAATAAAGGACGGATAATCATTTAGTGCATATAGTCAATATTGGTACAAAAGAGATGATTGTTGATCCTCTTACTAAAGGGCTAGCATCGGGATTATATTCCGAACATGTAATGAGGATGGGATTGTTAAACTCTTTTTGACATATGCACATAAATAAAGTGATCACTTTCAGTTTTTGATTCTCATTATGGTTGTTGTCAATCTCCTAAGGATTAGAGATTCGACTAAAGACCTTTAGAATAGATTATAAAGGCCAATCTATTCATCAAGTTATTTCCATAAGGTTTTCTGGTTAAAAAGATTTATCGTCGGATCAAGTGGGAGAATGTTGGATTAACCACCATGATTAACGTGGTGGTTATCCACAATGTGGATACATCCCCGATAAGGGATGATCCTGCCGATAAATCAGCATAAGATAAAGGGGAATGGTGCGTAATCGTTCCCACCCTATGCTTATAAGAACAGGGTATCATGAGCGACCCTACTACGGAAATTTGAAGGTCTACTCACCGACTGCATCCGGTAGCCTGGGCTCGTGGAGGGAAGCAGTCCGGCTGAGCAGAGAAACGTCCGGCGACCATCTCCGGCAAGCACAGCAGCTCCATCAATGGCGGCATCAGGTACGCTCCTGCTCTGCTTTTCTGTTTTTATGCAGGGCCACCAACACACAGGGGAGCTGATTGAGGCCTCGCCGGAAAACCCCCCAGTCGGAAACAACATAATCTCGATCTCATGAGATTAGATTGGATCCGATAAGAGCCAATAATGGAAATGACGATCCCTGGTCCTTTGATAATATTCTTATGTCTCAAAGAATTAATCAGATTCAGTTGGTCAATGTTGAGCATGAAGACACGTTAGATCCAACAGAAAATGCTGAAAATATTGAGGTCCCACTTCAGGTTAATGGTCCGATTCAGCCCACATTGGCTGATAAAACTCCTCACAAGAGTCATCAAATGGTTACTAGATCAAAAGATGAAATAGGTCAAACCAAACCCAAAGTATTTCTTAGCTTTGACTATCGCACTTGAACCAAGAGGTGTTAAAGAGTCTATCAATCACCCAAGATGGGTTAGAGTAATTGAGGAAGAGGTATTGGCCTTAAGTCAGAATGACACAGAACTAAGGATATGAATGTTCTAGACACAAAGCGGGTCTCCAAAACAAAATTAAAGAGTGATGGGATGAAAAGATTGAAAGCAAGGCTTGTAGCTAGAGGGTTTAACCAAATGCCGAGTGTGTATTTTCCAAACCACATTTTTACCAATTATTAAACCTACAACTATTAGAATTGTCCTCAATGTGGTTCTTGGGCATAAATGGGATATTCGGCAAGTTGACGTTAAAATGCCTTTCTTCCACACTTCTGCATAAGGTTAGGGTGTATCCTTACTAAAACACCTCCTGAGAAAAGCTCTTTCGGTCATTATACCATCCCTTGTGGCTCTTGTAACATGTTAGTTGTATGGTTTATTAAAATACATAGAATAATTATCTCCCGTACTGTCTCAGTCTTGACTGGAAGCTACCCTGTGAATACCCATAGAAAATTAAATATCGAAATAAATACCTTCATGTTCATACTGATCATAATTATAAATACCCGCTTGATGAAATGAGATACTTGTTTTACATTATATTCATGCTTTACTGAACTCATGCTTTCACTGTAATCAAGTTTTTACTGAAATTATATGCATTTACCTGGAATTGATATAATTACTTATCAGGTTTTCACCAAGTCTGACACTTTAAAGAAAAAATTTCAAGAGATTATTTTATGAGAAGTGGATGACGTAAAACTGTGGTAGCATCCCGAACCAGACTTTTAGAGGACCTAGGGCAAACTTAGAATATTTTGTTCATACATTGTTTTGACTCTAAATTCGTGTATAATGAACTCTGATATAAATATAATTGTTTTGACTTTTTGATGTATTAGGTTTTGTAGATGATTCTTACTCGTGACTCGCCCTGAGTTTGCTTAACCCTAAGGTTAAAATATCATTTTTATGTTGCTTAAAAGTTAAAAAAAAGTTTCAAAATTTTCAAAAAAAAAAAAATTGGTTAGAAATTTTGAGGCATCACAAAAAGGGTTAAGGTTCTAACGAGAAACAAATAAAAAAACAAAAAAAGATTGCAATAACTTTATATATAAATAAGAAAGCATGCGAAGGTACACACATTCACAACAAATATTTGCAAATGTCAGCAAACATTTGCAGACATACGTGAGAAGTATTTTGTTAAAAGAGTATCGTATGTTTTCTTCATGAAGGTCCAATTATATTTATGAAAGTCATGCTGTATTTGTGGAAGTCAAATCAGAGTGTGAACGTCAGGGGCATTCATAACAAGTATTTATGAATGTCAACAGACATTTGAGGACCTCCTTGAGAAGTATTTAGTTAAAGGAGGTTCATTGGTTTTCTTTACGAAAATCATACTATATTTGCGAAGGTCGTACTATATTTATGGAGGTCGCATCAAAGTTCAAAAGTTGAGAACATTCATAATAGGTATTTGTAAATATCAGCACACATCTGCGGACCTCTTTGAAGAGTATTTACTTAAGTGAGGTTCGCAAGTTATCTTGGAGAAGGTCATATTATATTTGCGAAGGTTATACTGTATTTGCATATGCTCACAAAATCTTTATTTTTACTGACAGGTTGTGAACTTCATACAATGTACCTATATATTGTGCAAACCTCAGGAGGTTCACATGTATGAAGGGCAAACATATCTTAAAAGATTCAAGAATTGACAATTTTGGATATAGAGAGGATTTTGTTAAATTGGTAGGCATTTCAAAAAGTGCACCATTTTGCAAGTATAATACAATAATTTCCAATTTAAAGAATAAAAAAGCCTAAAAAATCATTGGTTTGCAAAAATTTTATGTAAATACCAATATCTTGCATGAGGGCATCCTCAAAACATCAACTTTTCTTCACAATGATGATCACCCTTGTTTACTCACAAATGATCCTCCCACCTGGCTAGGCGGGTCGGTTTAAGGCTTTCAAGTTGGAAGACGTTATGAATTTAATACCATGGTATATGTCCCCTTGCTATCAATTTAAAGCAAATGAGAAGCTATCCTCGGTGAGCATCACGAGTACTTGTAGAGTTTTACATTGCAAACGTCAAATATAGGATCATGGTCAATGTGCTACCTCTCGGTCTTTAAGGAAAAGTTCAAACCAAAATGTTGGTTTCTCTAGAAAACAGAAAAATGTTCGACCTTGATTTAGTGGTTCTTTCATGGCATAGTTTCTTTCCCTTTTTTTTTCTTCTTTACAAAGGTGGTTCTTTGCATGATAAGCATACCAAGTCCTTTGACTTATCCATTCAATTAGTTGATTCTTCAGGTAAAAACCAGGTGGAGAAGGGTGAACCGCCCTTCTAGAATATAACCAAGCAAATACCTACTCGTGCTGTGTGGATCATTTTTTATACTACATAACATGAATACCTTGAGCAGCCCCAAAGAGGGTGAAGGAGAAGACTAGAGAGGAAGAAGAGATGCAGCACAAAATGTGAAGGAAAGAAAGAAGAATACCAAAAACAACTAGGGCAAGCCTAGCCCGTTTAGTGGATGGGATTCACCGAGCCATTGATGAGCTTGGCCTGGTCATGCCCGACCCGTTGACCAATCGGGTTGGGCCTAGGCTGGTTCAGGTCGGGCTCAGGTCTAATACAAAACCCACAGTCCACCCATTAGGCCCATGGGCCTCATTCGGATTGGGTCGGGCCGGGTTGTAAGTCATTGTATATTCACAATATTTGTCGTTCATTTCCTTGAATTCATTGGTTCTTTTAACAAAAATTCAGAAACTGCAAAACAGTAAATGGGATCCAAGATGAATCCATTTTTTGAACTGCATACTTCACCTTTATATATATATATATATATATATATATTATAAAAATAAAAGCAAGGTATCATGTGCAAAAAATTGAATGCTTTATAACTTTTTCTTAATTGACATTATTGTCACGTGGGATGAAAATATAATTAAAAAATTGTATGAGCATGTGAATAGAGTTTTCATAAAAACAAAGAAGGTTACATGGTACATTGTAATTCTTTCCCTTTTTAATAGGCTTAAAATGACTCTCTCTTTCTCCAAATATATTAATGGTTCTTATTTTTACTTTTAATCTTGATAAATATACATAATGATGTAAACCTTTTTTTTTCATTTGAGTAATCTTATAAGGCCCGACCATATGGGTGTGCCGATCATCTAGTGTATATATAAAAGCAAGCATGTGGGTACGTAGCCTGTTAGCCTGCAGACTGGCCTGACCGATTTTGTCAAGATGGGTTTAAGCCTGGTTCTAGTCAAGCCTTCTTAGAAAAGCTAGGCCGCGGCCCCATCCATTCAGGCCATGCCATGCCATGGGCCACCCACAAACCACTCAATCTATTGTCCAGCCCTAAGCACAACTATAGCTTATAAATAAACCCAGGTCAATAGAACCACAGCAGTCCATTGATGCCAATGACTTTACATATACTAATAAAGGCATATTTAATAGCTACCATAAACCCATTAGCGTCCAACGTGCTAGAGGACGTCAGGGTTAGACATAGTTCTTGATTGACAGTCAAACCCTCAAAAAGTTTTGAGAATATCTCTTTTAAAAAGGTTTTAAAGACTTTATTATGTGAATTCAAAACTGTCCACAAATATAGTTAACAGTCAAACCAAACTAGAACAAGACCAAACCAAACCAAGCTTGGTGGTCTGGGCGAGCTGGGCCGAAGCTGAGTTCAAGTTCAAGGCCAATGCCAAGTCAAAGTTCAAAATTCATTTGACATGCTCCTCTTAAAGTCACCTCCACACTATTTAAACTCGGATTTCTAAAGAAATGATCAATATGAGATAAATTAAATTTTTCATCCAAAAATCATTCTAAAAAAACTTAGATAAAAAAGATGAATATTTGGCTAAAAAACTGGGTTTAAAACACATTTTTTGAGCCAAACAACAGCAATTATTAGATTTTGTCCTTGAAACTTATTAAACCTTTTGACAACTGATATTCTCAAAAGTGCATGTGCACCTCACCTATACTACCAACCAAGAGTTGAGCTCTACTAATACATATTTTTATAGAGCCCACAAAGTTGAGCAGATGTCAGAAGTTCAAAATCCAGGGAGAGCATCTTTGGCCGAAGGTCAAAGCTGGGTGTACATCGAAAGTTTAACCAACCTGAAGTATGTGAATGTGTAGTCAGTGATGGGAGGTATTTCCTAACTTGGCTAAAACAAAAAAAACGCTGGGCCACCATATATTTCGACAGACCCAACTCGGACCCATCCTTTGTCATGATGTAAGTTTGGTTTTGGTTTCTAATAAGCTGTGCTTGGCTTAGGGTTCTTATGGCTTATTAGAAACCAAAACCTAACATCACGACAAAGGATGAATAGCAAAAGAGGAAATTTGTAGAAAAGCAAGGAAAGAAAGGAGCCAGTTGTGGGAACACAAGAGCAAACATACTAGATAGCAAATGTGACTTCACAAGCACTGCACACTCGTCCAATTCATTATATATACACTTTGACAAAAATACCAGTATAACAACCAGATTGAAACGGACAAACTAAGGCTTGGGTGGTGGTGCTGCTTCCTTTACAACCGTCACTGGGCATGTTGCACTTATCACCACGTAGTTGCTGACACTGCCAAGTAGGACCCTGCAAGCATATGTTGTAAACTTCAATATTCGTATGCTTTTTATTTACTGAAGAACAAAACTTCTTATTTCAAATACCAATTTTGTTGACAGTTTAAAATTAAAAGAAAAGCACACAATATTAAAATTATCATGTTTGTTTGTAACAGAGCACAACTGTGCTGGCATAAACAACATGATTATTAAACAATTAATGGTGGTGAAAGGCATGATTGAAAAGTATGAAAATCCTAGAGAAAACGAAAAAAGAAACGAGGGAAAATCAAGGGATACGAAAATACCTCCTGAGTGGCCCCAGGCCCCTGCTCCCCACCACGAGGGAGTCGAGTTTCAAGTCCTCCACTGCATCGCACAACTTATCCCTCGCATCTCCCCAGTAAATTTTACCAACCACTTTCGCCTGTTTATATGTTCCATCAATATTATTCTTATAAAATAATTAATAGTTGTTTCTACTTCTGCAACAAGAAACAACAATGGTGACGAATTGAGATCAGAGGTGCAACGTGATTGCACACCTTGAGTGTGCTGCTGCACCTGATGATCTGGGGGCTTGCCCTTCAATATGCCATATTTACCAGGCCAAAATTGCTTTTGTTGTAAAGAAAGCCTCTCAGTTCATGCATGAACCCACGCAAGACCATTGGACTCATGTGAAACAGATCCTAAGATATCTCAAAGGAACTCCCAACTATGGGCTCCACATAAAACATTCTGATAATCTCAAGTTTGCTGCTGCAGATTGGGTAGGTTGCCCAGATAATAAAACATCTACTAATGGATACCTAGCTTTTCTGGAATTCAACTTACTGCCATAGAGATCCTCTAAACAACAAACAGTTGTACAGTCTAGTACAAAAGCCGAGTACAAAGCCATAGCTGGGGCAATCTCATAATTGATGTGGCTTAAACAACTCTTAAAAGATTTGAGATCCAATTCACCTCAAAGTCTAATCCCCCAGTGCGATAATTTGTGAGCTACATACTTAACTGTCAATCTCGTGTTTTATGAAATTGATTATCATTTTGTTAGAGAAAAGATGGCTCGTGGTGAATTGAAAATCCAGTTTGTCCAATCCTAAAATCAGATATCAAACATTCTTACTAAAGCGTTACTTAGACCGAAATTTCAATACTTTCCAGACAAGCTAAATCTTGAAGAGATTGGCTTGATGGGGCGTATGAAGATAGAAACAGAATCAGATACAAATCCAGGTCTACACGATAAAGTGGTTCTTTACTCCAAGAAGAACTACCAGCATGGTCCACGAGTTAAGGATGACTCTCATTCCAAAGACTGCAAGGATAAGGACTCCTTTCTTTCTCATGAGGAGTTAGAAGCTAAGAGAGGAAAGGATAACTCCTCACTCAGGAAGAAGTCCTCAAATGTATGCAGTTCTAAACAAATTTGTAAACAGAAAGAATCTTATTGTAATTGGGTTTCCTTGTATTTGGTGGAACCCCAAAAACGTGGGATCCTAAATACAAAAGGAAGAAATCACTCCTCCATGGGGAGTGAACTCAGAGAGAAAGAGAGAAAACCCAGTCAATTTGGACCAAACCACTTTAAACGTGTTGTTTCTCTGAGTGTTGTTGTTCAAGCTTGTGCGTTCCTAAATTTCACATTGAGCACAATAATCGCATAGAACCCCGCCCATCAAGAAGCTTGATGCTTTGGCCTTGTGGCAAGGGACACACCCAATATCGAACTTTTGACATCCTTCCACTTCAATGCTTTAAACCGACCCACTTAACCACGTGTGCTAATATCTTGCAGGCTAAGCAAGAACCAATTTACAGAAAGTAGTAAAACATGGTGACCTGACATAGACATTAAACGAGAAGGCCCTCCTCTTCCTTTAACCTTCCATACAACACAGTGGAATCACCAAGATTCCAATTTCGAGATATCATATCCTAATAAGCGATGAAAAACTAGCTAGTTATCCCCTCCGCGACCGAACCAACAAAAAGAAACCAAAGGGAAAATAACAAAATCAGGACTTACGTTCCTGGACATGGAGACGGTGTCCAAGATGTCGAGAACCTCTGGGTCAGGACTGCCGAGTCCGTACTGCTTCAACAAGTTAGCCTCCTTGAACTCATCAAGAGGAATCAGAGCTACAAAATCAGGAGCACAAACATTCGTTCATTAAGATGCATACTGTCAAAAAAGTACATGAATTCGGGGAATTAAGAAGAGGAGAAAAGAGAAAAGAAGAAAGCATATAAAGAGTGATCAGTACGTGAGCCGGTAGCTTCCCAGAGCTTCTTCTGAGGGAACTCTGATTTGGTTGACTGCACATCGATGACAACGAGAGTGTCTCCGTTGCCGACTATGTTGTCGACTGCCCATCGTAGGGCAGACTTGCTGCTTACCGAGTAATCCATGCCGATTCCAATTGTGCGATGGGTGGCCATCTCTCTCTCTCTCTCTCTCTCTCTCTCTCTCTCTCTCTCTCTCTGTGGTTGGAGACGGGTAAAGCTTTATTCCCAAGGAAAAAGAAGGATACCCATTTGCTTTTCCCAGTTGGTTTATAGAGGAAGTTCAGTTAGACATCCAGATGAGAATACGTGTGTGGTTTAATCTTGTTTTGTTTATTAGTAATCGTGTAACCACAATCATGCATCACGCTGGCCTTATACTTTTCCTACCGCCTTCCCCAAGTCACCACCCCATTTCATAATTACAATATATCTCTTCAGCCTCTGATACAGTTTCTTAATTTTACATAAGTACCTGAACATGTTAAAATGTCTGGTAACCCTTAAAACTGAAAACAAATCTGGGGGATTAATTGTTTCCTTCAACGGTTTCGCCCTTGCCTGAAAAATCATTTGCCTTGGTCAAAACCGCTTGTCTAAGTTTTCGCCTGAAAAAATCAGGTGTCATGTAAGTTTTTGCTTGAAAAAATTAGGCGCCATGATTTAGACCAAGACACCCATAAGAAGGCAAAACTGTTGAGAAAAAAGTAAATTGGTTAAAATTTTCATATATTTCTAATTTTTGGCGAAAAGTTTATGTTATCTTGGCCATCGTCCGAAAAAAAGAATATGGTGAGGACAAAGGATTCTTTTTTTTTAGTGTGGGCTTATGTAAAATATTAAAGATTGCAGGGTGGTTGCGATATTTTTTGCATATGGGCTTGAAAACAATTAAATAAAAGATAATGTTGGCAAATTACAATGCTACTGTTGCCTTGACGAAAGTTTTGGATATGATTGAATCTTATTTTCTCAATTTTTTTTTTATTTAGTTGAGATTGGTTGTCGACTTTGATACTAGTTGCATACTTGGACGATCAAGATAATGTTTTTTTTTTTCCATCACAGTGCACAACTTGGCTCTTTTTAATCGTTTCCTAAATGTAATTATAATTAGTGACGCAACAAGTCTTAGAGGAATTGAAGTTATATGTTCATTGCCAACATATTCCTATAGTCTGAGAGAAAATTATAAAGTCAAGAAACAACCTTTTCCTACTCTCTCTAGTATTTTTTTACTGCTTGTTAAGGAGAGATTGAGGGCCGGCTTGTCAAAATTTGTGGCGCTTTATAAGCATTTACAAAATCAAGAGGTGTGGTTGAGGGATTTGTGGGTCATTGTTCAAATTCTCAGCGTTCTAACGATCTTCTTAAGAAGTAATAAAGATTAGATGCATTTAACTCTTTGTTATGAATGTAGAATGTGTTACTACTCCTAATTTTAAGGGAATGAAAAAAATTAAGCCTAGTATTTTGATAGTTTCTTACCTAAATTTGTCGCATTTAAAAATAATAACTTTTGGTTCAATGGATATTGCTGGATTCTTTGATCTAAACCCTCCATGGGATCCTGCTCTAGGAGGGGAACAAGGAGTTGAGTTTGAACTGGGTCCCCCTTCAGGTTTCAACTCTTCTTGTCTACCCCCAAACCCTGTTAACTACCCTAACCGGTTGCATTCTGGGTTGGATCTAGGGATGGCAGTGGACCGGGGGGGGGGGGGACGGGCCCCACCCCGCCTCTCTTCATTTGGACCGGGGATGAAGGTTAAAATCAAAACCAGTGCGGGGATGGACTTACATTTTCCCCTGACCCACCCTGTCTCCGTCCCTGTCCCTGTCCCGATCCCCGCTTGCCCCATCCTCGATCTTTCTAAGGATGACAATGGATCGAGGGTCTTGTCCCGTTTGGACCGGAGATGGAGGACATAAAACGAGGATGGAGGCAGGGATGGAGGTTAAAATCCAAACCCGTGCGAGGATACGGTGGAGACCTTGTCCCCTGCCCCCGCCCCCGTCCACTGCCATCCCCAGGTGGATCCTGCTAGTTATGAGCAAACCAGAATGGGTGGGTCCAAACCCTCTATCAAGACCTCAACTAGAGGGGCGGCCACTACATTGCACGGATCCTTCAAATGGAAGGGGACTCCTCCCCGTCAGAGCCCCAAGAAAATGGAATGCTTCCCGATATGATACCCCCACATTGCCGGTGAATGATTGGGAGAAGGGCAATTCCTATGCGGACAACATTTAAAAAATGAATAGGGGTTTGGGGTCGCCGGTGGACCCGCCGGAAATTTTGCGAATAGGTTTGAAAAAATTGATGTAAAAAACACCCATATAATAACTCAAATCATATAGCTCGATTTTTAGCTAAGGGGGGAATCCAGAAATCATGGAAGGGATTCACCCCCCGGATTGGTACCCTAAAAGAGAGGGAATATTTTTTCTATAACGTTATTTTGTATTATTCAATGATATCTGCCTAACCCCAGCTCGGCTTTCAAAATAAAAACACTCTCCAAATGGAAAGGCTGTTTTGGGCTAAATATTAGATGATCAAATTAGGGTAAAGTTGAAAATGTAAAAGCTATTTATGAAAAAGGACGAAGAAATAAGTGTGTGGGTCCAGTCATCTTGAACTTCAAGCCCTATGTATGGTCATAGCCAGCCACTCTGGATCGAATCACGTTGTTGCAAGAATTTAGCATGGTCTATTTGGCACCGTACCGTAGATCATGCTTTTCTGATGAAAATTATGATTTTTATACATCTTAAAATTTTGATGTTTTTATAGCCGTTGATTTTTAAATTGCCCAGAAATCCAGAACACAAGTTGAATTCAGGCAATTTAAATACCAATATCCTTACCAAATCAATCATGTAGATCACATGTGTGGGTCTGATTTGACGAGAACTGCTTGCAACGATAGAATCTAAGTCGGACTCTATGAGTCTGACTAGCATATGGAGCTGGATATGGTTTGTGAGATTTTATACTAAACTCAGGTCCGACCCAAGTTTCGATTAGGGTTCACAAACTTTCAATGAAAAAAGGTAAAAAGATGTTATTTTATGGATATGATGAATCAAGTCTGTTCATGTAATTCTTGTAGAACCCTGGTCTGGTTCCAAACTCAGTGTCAGCATCTCAAAGTCAGATTTGGGTTTGGACATACCTAGGACCAAACCAGTTCCTACCTGTTGACACCCTAAGTTACCAGGCCATGGGTGGGTTGAGAGATGAGCTCAGACGATAGGCAATTGGATCTGAGGGGGGCCCCTTAGATTGACAAAGAAAATGAAAAAGAACTGTTAAAAAAGCAAAAAATATAAAGAAAATAGAATAAAGCCAACTGCTATAAGGAATATTTTTAATAGAATTGCCTAGGGGTATATCTAAGGGTGTCAGCTGGTCCGGTTTACCCGGACCCCCCAAACCCTATAGGATCTGAGTATGGTGATAAATAATAAGACCCGATTAAGACTTGGACCTGAAGGTCCGATTAATACATGGACCCGAGCTTAGTTTGTGAAGGTTTATACCAGATCCTGACCTGAGTTTTGATTAAGATCTGCAATTTTCAATGTAAAAATGATAAAAAAAAATATGGTTTTATTGGGTCTGGGTCTGGGTCTGGTTCAGGTTCAGGTTCAGGTTCAGGTAGTTCCTATTAGGTCCGGACATGATTTTTTTTATAGTAGACCCAATACCACATCCAAAATCGGATCCAAACCAAACCGGACGGGTTGGCACCCCTAGGTATAGGAGCCAGTATAAAGTAACATGACATGACAAACTTTGAGTGTGCCACTGCACCTTACTGCCCTCCATCTGCTTTTGGTCCTACAACTGACAGACTGTCAGCCAATGTACAGCGGTACACTTTAAAGTGTGTCTTGTGATGGCAGTGGCACCTGATCCTGGCTCCAATTTAAGCACAGTTTGGCTGGAAAGAATCGTATTCCTTGCTTTGGCAGCAGCGAAGCGACTTTTCAGTGTATTATTTGCCATGTATCTTGGTTGGATGGGTGTTGGGTTTGGATCGCGGGCATACTTTTGGGCCAAGTCTTCTTTGAAGTCCAAGCACGTTGGGCACATTGGACCAACCGTAAACAATGAATAACGGTTTATTAATGTGATAGGTTCATGCCTGAGCGTCAACAATGTGTGATGAGCTCCATCATGCTCGCTCTACTTGTAGCCCAGACTAGAAACCTAATGGACCCTTGCTGCATGGATCCCACTTAATTTTTGGTATCACTCTTGCTCATAATTTGCTGAAGTAGTCTGTCCACATCTGAAAAATGAATTCACTTGCAATGAAAGCTACACTTTCTACCAATGGCAATTTAAGCTGAGTCTATGGATACTGAACTAAAGTGCTCAGGGTTTCCTACTGTTTGCTCTCCAAACCATAGCTACCTAAAACGCCTTTCTAAGAGAGATATCCCGAAAGTTTGCTTTCAAAGAGAGAAGCACCACCCTCGGGGGGAAGCGTGGGGGCAAACTCGCTTCCCATTTATAGGAAGCCCACTTCTCACTCACTTCCCAAATCGTTTTGCCTTTCATTTTCTACTCGATTCTTAGGTTGCATTTTGTTCATATCCGGAACAAGTGGCCCATTTTGTTCATAGGTTGCATTGACAGGCGCTGGACTCCCATGGCATTTTGATCTCCACCAGACTGTCGTTCTCTGTTTCTTGTCTGGTAGGTGACTTGGAGGGTTGGAAACCCATCGTGTCTTGCAAGGACATCAGGCTTTGTCGCCTACTGCATCATGTCACTGGCCCAGGGGGGATTTGCGGCGACTGGTTTTGCCAGGGGTGTGAATTCAAAAATTTCCGATGGCACCGGTGCTGGCTTCAGTGTTCATCTGATCACAGCCAAAACAACCCAAATCTGACTTTTTGCACAATCGCCCAGCCATCTGTCCCAACCATCACTCCCTGCCGCCACAGTTCCGATGCCCGTCGGGTCTCCCTCAGTAGCATTAGCACAGTCAAATGGGACGGTGACTGCTACACAAGTTTTCACCTCGGGATGCATTGAGTGCTGCTACGATTGCACTACCGGCAGCCGCTGCAAGGGCCCTCCGCCGATCCTGCATTGTATCGCCTGTTGGACATTTTGGGTTTTCGGGTCCAACCCACAGTCTGACCCGGTTTCACGTAAGTGACTGAATAATGGAGGTAGTGGGTGGGAGTTACGTGAATGTGGAGAGACCACATTCACATAACTGCCCAATTCTCCATTATATAAAGAGGTTTGGGGTTACGAAAATGAAGAGATTTCGTAACATTTCCCTGCCAAAATATTGTTCTGCATTCAGGCGCAGCGGAACGGGTCCTGCTCACCGTCGATATTAGGCCTGGGCTCATTGTGGGCATCGACCGGCTGAGGAGAACGCCGAACTGCCTACACGGACAATGGAGAATCCAGGTACGCTCTCTGTCTCATTGTTTTTACAGGGTTTCACCCAACATTGTGTTATGAGCCCACAACCACGCATTTCCCCTGCGCGTGGTTGTGTAGGCCGTTTCGGCGTATTGCAACGTATGTGGCTGCTGGGCGACTGTAACAGATTGAGCCTGACTCATCTGTATTCAGAAAAACAGTCGCCCTCACCATGGGGCGACAACATTTTTCCGGCATCACATCCACGAAAAAAAAAACTCTGCCATTGGGCGTCAGTGAAGTCGCCTTGGGGCGACAACCACCGGTACGGGGCGATGGTCGTCGTGAGGCGACAAACATCCCTAGCATATGAGATCCTTATAAAAGAAAAGGAGGATCACTGTATACCTGTGGCCTTCGGGTTGTAGGGAGGTTCTGCCTTTCGCTGGGATCGCCGCTGGATGCATCGCCGGTGGAGGGGTGTGGACGCTGGGTTGCAGTTAACCGGCAGATCATCGCCCTGGGGCGATGTGGTTCATCCGTTACCAGCCGATCATCGCCGGCAGAGGTAAATCCCCGTATCTCCTGTGGTCGTTGGGTTGTAGAGGGGTTTACCCTCGCCGGTGTGCTTTCGCCGGAAGATGTCGTCGGCCGATGGCGAAAGGGGTTTAAAAACCCCCTTTTTCTCTGCCCTGCTCCTTCAGCCATCGGGCTGGGTTGATCGCCGTGGGGCGATTTGCCGGCAGGGGCAGCCGTCGGTCGCCGGCGGCATTGCTGACACCGCCGGGGCTGTCGCCGGACAAACATGCGGCGTCGGTCGCCGTTACGGCGACGTGGGTCGCCGTGGAACCGAAAAGGGCGGAAACCCTTTTCGGTTTCCCTGAAAATTCAAACAGAAACCCATCGGGTTTTCTGTTTATTTTCTATCAGGGGACCGGATCGGGTCCTGAGTGAAGACCCGATAGCAGGGCCCGATCCAAATCCGAAATGGATCAGGCCTGCTATTAATTTTTGGATCTGACCCGGACCCATGTGGGACCGGGTCTGGGTCTGACCCGAAAAGGATCGGGTCTCCATTTAGATCGGGTCCGATCCGGATCCATTTTGGAACGGTTCTGATACGGACCCATTAAGGAGCGGGTCAAACCCGGGTCCATGTAGGACCGGGTCATACCCGGGTCCATGAAGGACCGGGTCATACCCGGGTCCATGAAGAACCGGGTCATACCCGGTATCCGTTCTGGACCGGGCCTGACCCGGGTCTGTTTTGGATTGGGTCCGACCCGGGCCTGTTTAAGACCGGGTCTAACCCAGGTTCTGTTCGGGCCGGGTCTGATCCGTATTAAGTATGGGTCGGGTCAGACCCGAATCCCATTTAAAACTGGGTTGGATCCATAAGAAACAGGATCCAAACACTATTGAGACTGAATTGGATCAGGAACTTGATCCGACCCCTTCCGGAACCGGTTCGGAGCCGTTTTTGACCGGTTCTTTCCAGTTTTTCACCGGTTCCGGAATGCCGAGACCTTGTTTTCATAGATATAAAGAAATACAGGGATTTTGGTATACGGTTATAGGGTTTTATGAACTTTTGTTCATATTATGTATCGGTTTATAAGGTTCAGAACCGGTTCGGACCCTTAGATGACCGGTTCGGGGCGGTTTCAGACCGGTTCAGAGTGTTTTTTGACCGGTTCCTACATGTGGACCCTGGGTTTTACCCATATGAGCATGCTTTTGTTATTTTTCATGCTTTATAAAGTATTTATTTTGAATAATGTATGACTTATGCATGTTAATTCATGTATTTAGCGTTGGTTAAGTTATGCATGATAATTTTAAGCATGAATTATGACTAAATTTATGACAATTAGTTTATGCATTTTTTGTTGAAGTATGCACTGATATTAAGTCATGAATATACATGCATTAAAATGTGTGCATGGGCATGCTCCATAATACGAATAAGTTTTTCGGTAAAAGATTTTGATTAACTGATTCATGTAATCACCAAAGTGATCTGAGTCGTGTTAATTGAGAATTCTTTGGACCGTATTATGATTCGTAATTATGATTGTGTGTGAATTTATGAAACATCGATTCTACCCAAATAGGAAGGTCGTTGTGTTCCAAAATTTACACAGGGTTTGATAGTAGATGTGCATTCCAGCCCATTAAGCATGTTCGTACCTAAAGGTACAGTGCTGAATTGCCTCTGGATTCATGATCTACTAGTTTCACCAACTGTAGTCAATTCCTTGGGAATTGAAGAGACGGAGCAATTATGAGTATTATCGTTTTCACCAAAGTGAAACGATAATGGCTCAACTATGCTTGTCTCAGAAAAGGTGAAAATAAAGGGTCTCACTTTTACCTTTTCAACATGAGTCTCGTTTGAGCAATAATAGTAACATCTTTCTGTTTTTCGTTCCTTTGATTTATCAGGTTCCTTCCATATCGACGGTTCTAGTAGTATCCCTATCTTAGACGGATCAGATTTTTCTGATTGGAAAGAAATTATGTTATTCACTTTGGGATATATGGATTTAGATCTGGCTCTTAGAATTGATGAACCTCCCGCTCTTAATGAACAGAGCACAGCCGATCAGAAGGCTGCCTCTGAGAAGTGGGAGCGCTCGAACAGACTTAGCCTGTTGCTTTTGCAATCTCGGGTGGATAAGAACATTCGAGGCGCAATTCCTCATTGTAGGACTGTGAAGGAATTTCTGGGAGCCATTGAGGCTCAGTTCGTCACTTCTAATAAAGCAAGGGCCAGTACCCTCATGTCCAAATTAGTGTCTATGAAATATGCTGGTGACAGTCACATCCGACAGCATATTTTGGAAATGAGGAATATTGCGACTCAACTGAATGACATGAAGTTCACCATCTCTGACTCATTTTTAGTCCATCTGATCTTGACCTCGTTACCTACTGAGTATGGACCCTTTAAAATCTCCTACAACACGCATAATGATGAGTGGTCTTTTAATGACCTCTTGAGTAAGTGTGTTGAGGAAGAGGAGAGATTGAAGGGTGAGAGGGTGCCAAGTGCACATATGGCCTCTTATAATGATAAACAGATGTCGAGGCCAAAGAAAAGCTCCTTCAAAAAGAAGAATCAGAAGAGAGCCACTGGGGAGAGTTCAAACTCTCAGGCGAAAGTCAAATCCCAGTTGGGTGGTCCTTCTATAAAGTGTTTCTTCTGCAAAAAGAAGGGGCATAAGAAGGTGGACTGTTTGAAGTTCAAGAAATGACTCGAAAATAAAGGTAATAAGTCATTCGTTTCTCATGAGTGCAATCTAATTCATGTTCCATTGCATAGTTGGTGGATTGATTCTGGTGCCACGATGCACATTGTCAACTCTTTGCAGGCATTTTTGAACAAAAGGGAACCAACGGAGCATGAAAGAAGCATCTTCTCAGGAAATAAGATGCGTTCACATGTCAAGAGCGTTGGGACCTGCAGAATTGTGTTGGAGTCGGGATTCATGTTGGATTTGGTCGATACATTTTATGTTTCATCTTATAGTCGGAGCCTAATTTCAATTTCAAAACTTGATAAGTTTGATTTTGTGTTTAAATTTGAAAAATCTGAACTTATTATTATGAAAAATTCAATGAATATAGGTTCTGCATATATGTGTGATGGTTTGTATCGATTAAGAACCAAACTTCAAATTCAGGAATCTCACTCCATTGAGAACACAATGATTGGCAATAAACGTGGTCTAAAGGATGATCAATCCTATTTGCTTTGGCATCGGAGATTAGGACATATCTCGAAAGAGAGAGTCCAAAGACTCGTAAAAGAGGGAATCCTTGGATCTCTTGATTTTACGAATATAGAGCCATGTGTTGACTGCATAAAGGCCAAGCAGTCTAACACATATAAGAAAGATGCCAAACGCAACAATGGAAAGTTAGAAATAGTGCATACGGATGTTTGCGGCCACCGTGTTATACGGGTGAAAAATATTTTGTCACCTTTATAGACGATTACTCACGGTATATGTATCTCTACTTATTATCTGAAAAACCAGAAGTCTTTCAGGTTTTTAAGGACTTCAAGAAAGAAGTAGAGAAACAAACCGGTGAAGTTATTAAGGTTGTCAGGTCAGATAGAGGTGGCGAATATTATGGTCATTTCACTGAGATGGGACAAAAGAAAGGTCCATTAGCGCAATTTTTAAAAGAGGAAGGCATTGTACCTCAGTATATCATGCCTGGTAGTGCTTATCAGAATGGTGTAGCTGAGATGAGAAATCGTACGCTTAAAGAAATGGTTCGAGCGATGTTGAATCACTCAAACCTTCCTTTAACCTTATGGGGTGAAGCTCTTAGGACTGCAGTGCATATTTTGAATAAGGTTCCTACGAAGGTTGTTCAAAAGACTCCTTACGAGTTATGGACAGGTAGAAAACCTTCTTTATCATATATGCACGTATGGGGATGTCCAGCATAAGCTAAATTGTATAACCCATATATAAAAGCTTTTGATCCTAGGACAACTAGTGGTTTCTTCATTGGTTATCCAGAAAGATCGAAAGGCTTTAGGTTTTATTGTTCATCTCATACACCACAGATAGTGGAAACAAATAAAGCAAGATTTCTTGAAAATGGTTTTGTTGGGATAGATGTATCTCAAAATATTGATTTTGAGGAAATGCAGGATTCAGATTCTATACCTGCTGAGGATAATGACCCGATTTTCTCTATCATTGTTCCTTCGAGTAATGTAAGAGAAAGTCCAGTCAATGAACATCAATCCCAACTAGATTCAGTTGTTGATGAGGATATACAACGACAACAGGATACAGAGGCTCATTTTGACCCACCTGTAGCACCTGTATGGAGGTCCACCAGAAGTAGGAAATCTGCTATTCATCCGGACTATGTGATGTATTTACAAGAATCAAATGATTTCATAGACATTGATGAAGATCCCTTCACATTTGCAGAAGCCATTGAAAGTGAAAGATCAACACATTGGATCAATGCCATGAAAGAAGAGCTTGACTCTATGGCAAAGAACCAAGTGTGGGATCTTGTACCTAGACCTGATGGAGTTAGACCTGTTGGTTGTAAATGGGTTTACAAAACCAAAACAGACTCTAAAGGTCATGTGGAGAGGTACATGGCTAGGCTTGTTGCAAAAGGTTTCACACAGATAGAGGGCATTGATTATAATGAGACTTTTTCTCCTGTCTCAACTAAAGATTCATTAAGAATAATCATGGCCCTCATAGCTCATTTTGATTTAGAGCTGCATCAGATGGATGTGAAAACTGCCTTCCTGAATGGGGATCTGGATGAGGAGGTATACATGCAACAACCTCCTGGTTTCAGTATAGATGACTCAAATAACTTAGTTTGCAAATTGAATAAGTCAATTTATGGACTTAAACAGGCCTCCTGCCAGTGGTATAAGAAGTTCAATCAGGTAATAATGAACTTTGGATTCACTGAAAACATTGTTGATCAGTGTATTTACATTAAGACTAGTGGGAGTAAGTTCATAATTTTGGTTTTATATGTTGACGATATTCTTCTTGCAATTGATGATTTGAGTCTTTTATATGAAACAAAAGACTTTCTTTCCTCTCATTTCGATATGAAAGACATGGGTGAGGCCACTTATGTCCTTGGAATCGAGATCCGTCGTAACAGAACTAAGGGTGTCCTTGGCCTATCTCAGAAATCCTATATCCTTAAGGTTCTTAAAAGATATGGGATGGAGAATTGTTCTCCTAGTTCGGCACCTATAGTGAAAGGGGATAAATTGAGCTTGAAGGACTGTTCTCAGGATGATATTGCGAAGGCTCAGATGGATGCTGTCCCATATGCTTCAGCAGTTGGGAGTTTACAGTATGCGCAGACCTGCACTCGACCTGATATAGCATTTGCTGTGGGAATGCTTGGTAGATATCAGTCAAATCCATGCATTGCGCACTGGAAGGCAGCAAAGAAGGTCATGCGCTATTTACAAGGAACGAAAGACTATATGTTGACCTACAGGAAAGCTGACCACCTAGAGGTCGTTGGATACTCTGATGCAGACTTAGGAGGGTGTATTGACAGTAGAAAATCCACTACTGGATACATTTTTCTTCTAGCGGGTGGTGTTGTCTCATGGAGAAGCGGAAAGCAGTCTACCACTGTTGCTTATACCATGGAGGCAGAATTTATTGCTCTATACGAGACTTCGTCACAGGCCATTTGGATAAGAAACTTCATTATGGGTCTTGGTATAGTGGACTCTATTGAGAGACCAATAAAGATCTTTTGTGACAATAAAGCAGCCGTGTCCTTTTCAAATAACAACAAGAGCTCAACATCGTGCCGACACATGGAGTTAAAATATTTTGTTGTTAAAGAAAGGACTGAGAATCATCTGGTATGTATTGATACAATTGGGACGAAGGAAATGACTGCGGATCCCCTTACTAAAGGGCTAGCACTGGGATTGTATTCCCAACATGTAAAGGGGATGGGTCTTTTTGATTCCTTCTGATGTATGACAATACATTATGTAATCACATTTGTGTTTATGTTTTGATTCTCTAAGGTTATTGTTAATTTTGCATAAATGATCTCTCATATGGGTTAGAGAGAATAGCAGAATAACAATATTAAAGGACCAATAGAATAGGTGAGAGACCAACCTATTCATAAAAGTAATTTCTTTACATGCCTAAGCACTGAAGGTGAATTGTAATGTAGTACAAAGAAATATGATATTTCATAAAGGGGTGTTCATATCCTTGACTCATATGATTCATCCTTGTGATAAAGGGTGGCATGTGAACCCACATGAAGAATTAAATTGAGATAACGGTATACACCTCGATTTAGTACACTTTTGGTGTCAATGGGTCAAGTGGGAGAATGTTGGACATTTTGGGTTTTCGGGTCCAACCCACAGTCTGACCCGGTTTGACACCCAGTTAGTGGGTCACGTAAGTGACTGAATAATGGAGGTAGTGGGTGGGAGTTACGTGAATGTGGAGAGACCACATTCACGTAACTGCCCAATTCTCCATTATATAAAGAGGTTTGGGGTTACGAAAATGAGGAGATTTCGTAACATTTCCCTGCCAAAATATTGTTCTGCATTCAGGCGCAGCGGAACGGGTCCTGCTCACCGTCGACATTAGGCCTGGGCTCATTGTGGGCGTCGACCGGCTGAGGAGAACACCGAAATGCCTACACGAACAATGGTGAATCCAGGTATGCTCCCTGTCTCATTGTTTTTACAGGGTTTCGCCCAACATCGCCCTCCTCCACTTCCTGCCTGTCGCTTCTCGTCGACCTTCACTGGGTCAGGCGTAGCCTTCCCCATCGCAGTTTTCGCCTCAGGTTTTTCTTCTTTCATCCCTGTCTACCCTCCGACGGCCCCTGTCGATGCTCCGGTGCCCCTTACTGGAGTTGTTTTGACTTTCAGTGAGCGATCGTGCTTGTTTTTTAAGCTGCTGGTTCGTATACCGAGCCTGCTCATCACCCCTGATGGGAACTGTTGGGTTATTTTGGTCTCCGCAGGGATGAGTCATTCCCCCGTACTCACCAGTGATGTCTCTCTGGGGATGCGTCATTCCCCCCTCCTCTTCATTGATGCCATGATGGCCCCCGCCCTTTTTAGATTTTTCTTTGGCCTCAAATGGACCTAGGCTTGATCCGCTTCCTGCGACCCAGATTTGTTTCCTCTTTCCTGAACCCTCACCCTGTTTGTGTGCTTACCCTTTCGACCTCCCTCTTGTGCAACCTGGTCCCCCCAGCCTACCCAGCCTCCCTCCCCCCCCCCCCCGTTTTGTTGGGGTTAAAGCTGACATACCAGGTCTCCCCCACAAGTGTGAATCGATGAAAACAATCATGCAATCACAGTGAAAGAAATAAATATATAAAATCTTTCCAGTAGCTCGAGTGAGTACGAGAGGAACAAAAGTGGCACCATCGCTATAGAGTTCATTGGCTTAAGGATGGGGATGAGGATACATACTTTTTTTCACAGATGCGCTTCTGATTGGAAGATATTCAAACGACATGAGTTCATGGGGTGGTGGTCGAGGGCCCTCTTTTGCTACCTGGATCTTAGCTTTCTTCTCCTGCCTCTTCGAGGCGTCGAGAGACCAGTGTGGATCTATCTTGGATTCACTTTACCGTCACCTTGCTCCTACGCAGGTGGCCATGCTCGAAGCTCCTTTCAGATTCCCTGAGGTGCTAGTTGTTGTTAAACACCTATCCTATATGAAGTAGCCCGGTCTAGATGGATACCATGTTGATTTCTTCCTTTAGTTCTGGGATCTCATTCATGCAGATTTATACTTATTCGTTATTGAATTTTACCACAATGTGATATGCTCAAGGTAGTCGGTCGATATTGGTGTCGTGCATAATGCAGGTTCTTTTTTTTTGAACTGGGCCCGTCGACCAGTGGATGGATGGGATGCTTGTATTTGGCATGATTCTGTTAGGAAAGTTTTAAAATATTAAATCTTGATGATTTCGTTTACTACCAAAAGTGTTTTGAAAAAGTTTAGTCCTATATCTAAGAGAGAAAAGTTTTTCAAGAGGTTTAAATAGAGAGTTTGTTATCTATTCTTTACTTTGGTAAGCCTTGAGTCTTTAGGTGGATTGCGGCGCACTTTGCACTTTGCATGCTCGCAGTGGTGCGAGGTGCAAATGTTCATTTTGAATTTTCGATTTTGAGATATTTTGTTGTTTAAAAGGTTTTAATAGCATTTATATTGAGTTTATGACGCTTTGTGACTGTTGGACGATTTTGAAGGCCTTTGATTAACAATCAAATGTGGGTGATCGTTCAAGGACCTTTTCGTCTTATTTTCAAAATGTCAGGGTTACAATCATTAATCTCATTTATCTCAAAACGTTTTGGCCTTTCTCACAAGTCTATAAATCTCTTTATTTTTCGTTTTTTGAATCATCAGATTTTTTGACTCTCCAGTTTTCTCCTTTCTTTCTTCTCGGTTTGGCTTGCAGAGTTCATGTGTGGGAGAGGTCATCTATTCTTGCGAAGCAGTGATTCTCTTGAGGTTCAAGCCTAGTTGTATCCTGGGAACTCAGTCGTAACAAAACCCTTTTTCGCATCTTCGAAATTCTTGGAGTGGGGTGATTAAAGTTTTAAAGATAACAATCTTAAAAATGGGCCTCTAGGCTTGAGATCTCTTTTCTAAAATCCATTTTATCACAAGGTTGGACTAACACATTCCCGCTCGAGGGAATTCTCGGTTGCCTCATTCTGCTATGCCTGCGAAGAAGTGGGAATTGACCCATTCCCAATTAAATGCATATGGGCTCGGGGTCCATTTCTGCGAGCCAAGTTCTGCGAGTCTGCTGATCATGGAGGGGGTTTTGACGCATGGTCAGCGTTTGCAGCCACTGTCGAGCGGATGCAGAATCATCCCCGCACTTACTTTGGTCATGCCGAGAGGGTGGTGTATATTCGCCCCCGATGATTCACTGAATCCCACGTCTGTGTTCGGGGGTCACAAAAAGCACCACGTATATAAGCACATGGGGCTCGTATTCCCGTGTATGTTGACATCACTCAGCATTGGAGTCTGGTGCAGTTGCAAAGACTTAAGTACCCTTTCTTGCTATTCTTTCCATAAAACGACGGTTTGAGAAAATGACAAAAATGTCCTTCATTCAAAAAATAAAAACAAACGGTTCAAAAAAAGGACAAACATGTCCTTCATCCAGAAAGTCGAGGATGATGTTGACTCTTCAAAGTCTACACAGCGAAACGAACCTTAGCCGATGATCTGATGGTGAGCCGACGATTCGATGGTGAGTCGGCGATCTGATGGTCATCCGGCGAAACGAACCTGAGCCATCAAAAATGTCTGTTTAAACTTTTCATCGTCATCTTCTTCCTTCTCCGTAAAACACTGTAAAACCCTCTCTTTCTCCCTCTAAAGAAGAAATCAAGGGAGGCAAAGAGTTCCCCCTGGAGAAGGCCATGAACATCAACCCTCTCACTCTCTCTCCCTTCTCTTTCTACTTTTGTGCACATCCAGCAGACGGTCCTACATTGCTCCATCAAACACCGACTGACCTGCACACTGGCTGTAGCATCGTTCAACTTGATGAGTTGTGGAGCCTAATTCATAGTTTTTGCTCTTACAAGAGGGGGTTTGGGGGCTCCTCCTAGCGTGGGTAGCATCATTCAACTTGATGAGTTGTGGAGCCTGATTTAGAGTTTTTGCCCTTACAGGAGGGGGGTATGGGAGCTCTCCCCCGATGCGGGTCCCGGAGAGAGCCTCACATTTTTTTGGGGCCTTGTATAATTTTTTAATTTTCTTTCCCTCTTTTAACTATCAAAAAAGAGCAATAAAGCGTTTTGTTTAATCGTGGGGCTCATGTTTCCTTCGGTTGTTTCTTGCTCGAGGTTTTCGTAACACCCCTTCCCACGATTTTTCTATTTTTCTTTTTCTGTGTCTTTCTCATGATTTTTTTAATGACTCCGCTACAGCGATTTTTAGTGTTGTCGGGTCTCCAACGAGCCTCACAGCGATTTATAGTGTTGTCCGGTCTTTCAACAACGATTTGTAGTATTGTCGGGCCTTCCTACAATGATTTTTAGTGTTTTCGGGTCTCCAACGAGCCCCACAACGATTTATAGTGGTATCCGGCCTTCCAACAACAATTTGTAGTATTGTCGGGCCTTTCTACAACGATTTATAGTGTTTTTGGGTCTCCAACGAGCCACAAAAAAATTATACGGGACTCGCGCCGGGGGAGAGCCCCCAGACCCCCTTCCTGTAAGGGCAAAAACTCTAAATCAGGCTCCACAACTCATCAAGTTGAATTATGCTACCCACGCTGGGAGGAGCCCCCAAACCCCCTCCTGTAAGGGCAAAAACTATGAATCAGGCTCCACAACTCTTCAAGTTGAATGATGCTACCCACGCTGGGAGGAGCCCCCAGACCCCTCTCCTGTAAAGGTAAAAACTCTGAATCAGGATCCACAACTCATTTAGTTGAATGATGCTACACATGCTGGGAGGAGCCCCCAAACCCTCCTTCTGTAAGGGTAAAAACTCTGAATCAGGCTCCACAACAGTCAATGTGCAGGTCAGTCGGTGCTTGATGGAGCAATGTTGGATCTTCTGCTGGATGTGCACAGAAGCAGAAAGAGAAGGGAGAGAGAGAGAGTGAGAGGGTTGATGTTCATGGCCTCCTCGAGGGGAGATTTCTTTCTCGGATAATCCTGCAGTGCAGAGACTGGGTCTTAAATAATCATCTTCGGGGCACTTAAGTATTTACAACCACTCCTTTTCTATAATCATCATTTATTTTGGCACCAATGGAGGAGAGAGTACTTAAGTCTTTGCAATCGCATCAAACTCCAACGCTAATTAATGTTGACAAACATGGGGATACGAGACACACCTGCTTAAATACGTGGTGCTCATTGGGACCCCCGAACACAAGATGTAGCTAACTGCCCACTTCGGGGGAGAACATATAACCTGCTTCGGGTCAAGGCAGTTTTTTAGCATTTGTTCTCAGCCTTTTGGAACCGCATGCGCCTCTCACCTCGTCGACAATCCTTCGCAAAGGACCTCCTCATCAACCCCAGCTTGCCACGAAGATCAAGCAAGTGGTTCTTCATTTGAAGATGCTGGCTGTTCACTTCATAGTGGGCTGTTTGGCAGGAGCCAAATGCAAGGATTTTCAAAGAACGAGCTAGGCCTGTCCCGTCAGTGATGTCTGTTATTCTTACTGATGTTTTTCACTTGATTGCTATCAAGTGGCCGGGGGGACGGACTTGGGAACTTGGCCCCATCCTATCTTAACCGATTGTCTTGCCCTTCTTGTAACGATGGGGTTGATTCCTCATCGCCCTAATTAATCTTTATCTTATTCTGCTTATAAAATTGGTTTTACCTTTTCCTCGAAAAAAAAAACTATGCTCCAAACTACTGCGTGTGTGGAGACAGTACACGGCGTACACAAGTGTTCTCGTGTTTGCTCTTCGTGTCATCGATAACTTCACGTGCCATGAAATATAAGCATTGTGGCAAAAATAGATACATCCAAACCAGCCTTTGAACAGCTACGTACAGTGTATGAAATGAGATAAAGATTGGATAATGTTAACCGATCATGCACGTAGGCTAAAAAAAAAAAGTGCTGTTCATGTACGTATCGAGACAGCCTGCTTCTTTTTCCAATGTGTAGATCTATGCCCTATTCTATCTACGCTGTGGATCTTAATCGGAAAACTTTGCTTATTTTAAAAAATCTATGCCCTATTCTATCTACGCTGTGAATCTCAATCGGAAAACTTGACTAATTTAAAAAATTCACGATACAAATAACAATAATATTGATATTCGAACTTTAGAACTCTCACCAATCAACCACCTACTACCTTCCTGTTTTTATCATTTTCAACGGCGCAAAAGAAGCAAAACTTAATACACAATAAATTGCGTATGATAAAAAACAACCAAATATTTGCATTGGGTCAATATATACCTTGAGTAGTTTGTTTAAGAAAGTTAGGTAAACAAGTAATGCACTAATACAACTGGCAAGAAGATTAAAGAATCATCCATTTGTATACATTACAAATTTTCATCAACTCCCTTCCAAGCATGAATTTAAATTTTTAGCAGTGTGGGGATTCAAGAGATGCGATGAATACACCTAAAACAAATAGAGGAAAGCAACTGCAAGCACATAGATTTACTTGCTTTGGCTAATGAGGTGACCAACATCTAAGACAACAGGTATCTTTTTCCTATTATTATACATGTTAGACAGCACCATTTTTTATTTTTTTTGTCGTTGATACAAAATTGATGTGTGAGAGAGAGAGAGAGGTGTGCACCGATTTTTGGGGTGCCCCCAAGTGCACACATCCTAAACCACCTAATTCAGTGACTTGATGGTCAAGAAAACCCTAGACAGGTGAATTAATCTACACGGTTTATTTAATAAATAAAAAAACACGCTTTGGATTATGTCATTTTACGGCTCGCAATTTTTCAGAAATTTGTAAATTAAAAACCCATGATTTTATTTAACATATCCTTATCTAAGTTAGTGTAACCCTATGGATGTCCTAAATATAGTTTGTTTAGTAGGAATCATATTTTTTTGAGATAAATTTGTGGTCTTTTAAGTCATGATTTTTTTTCGTATAATGTGGACCATTTTATGGATTTGAAAATCCTTCTTACACGTCACAATAAATATTATAAAACACCTGCTTTAATTAAACAAACCATGTGCACACCTATGCAAATTCTTTGGGCATCCAATAATTTGATTGGATGGCTTAGTCAACCACAACACTCAAGATTGTCAATCTTGTTTTTTGACCTCTTTGAATTTTCTGAATCATTGTGGACAAGCAGTAACTAGAGCATTAATTCATGTAACGAAGATGCCACCCTGATGAGTAGGGATGGCAGTGGACGGGCGGGGGACAAGGTTTTCATTCCTGCCCCAATCTCAAAGTTCTGCCCTCCATTCCCGCCTACATTTTTGCACGGGTTTTGATTTTAACTTTCAAACCCACTTTCATGTCCTCCATCCCTGATCCAAATGGGGTGAGGCAGGGTAGGGCTCCATTTCCCCTCATTCCACTGCCATCCTTAAAGGAGAGGAAGATTTACTAACGGCGATCGGGATGGGGCAGGAGAAAGTGTAAGTCTATCCCTGCCTCCATCCTTGCACGGATTTTGATTTTTACCTCTATCCCCGTTTCATGTCCTTCATCCATGGAGCAAACAGGGTGAGGCGGGGCATGCCCCATTTTCCCCGAGGCCACTGCCATCTCTACTGATGAGAAGAACCTCATGCGTGTAACATTCAAACTACTACATTGTAGTGGATTTTGGATGGATGAATGCAGGTGTTTTATCATAATATCAAGGGTCATAGCTATTAAAAAACAATTTTACAAAAACTTAAAGAATTATTATTATTTTATAATTTTATACAACACAACTTTAATAAGTGCTCTTGAATTTCTCTCTTAGAGGTTCACATTGGCAAGCCTAGATACATCATAAGGAGTTGGCCAAATTTTAGCTATACCTACACTATAAAGATAAAGGTCAATAGCGGCAACTCTTTTTCAGTAAAAAAAAAAACTCACAGCTATTGATAAAATAATAACAACGAGAATTTTGTTATCGCTAATTGATAAGTAATAGCATGGGCATAAATATTTTGATGTTATTACTCTATTACGACCATGAATCTTGTCGTTATTAGCTTCATCAATAACAGTGAGTTGAATATCCCCTGGAATGCCTTGCCCCTACACACATCTCATCGTTAAAGACATAATATTACGGCAAGATACTCTAGCCATTAGATATTGTCGTTTAAACACTTTATGATCAGAAGATCTCACTGTTATAAATCAATATATAACGGTGAGATCTGGGTCTCACCGTTATAGGGTTTTACTCTATAACAATGAGATTTTTTGGACGTTAGATATTATCGGTAAAACATTTTAACTGTTATATTTAACTGCCAGAAGTTCACATTGTTATACATCAATACCGATGAGATCTGACTCTCATCATTATAGGTTTTAACAACGACAATTATGTCATTGTAATAGAGTGATTTTTATTAAAAGGGCCCGATGGAGTCTCTCTCTCTCTCTCTCTCTCTCTCTCTCTCTCTCTCTCTCTCTCTCTCTCTCTCTCTCTCTCTCTGCCATACCCTACAATCATCGAACCCTACTACTCCATTCGCCGGATCTTATCGTTGTCACCATTCACCAAACAACCCCTCTTTTTCAGGTGTGCCTCTCTGAATCTCTTTCGAGCCCTCTCTCTCTCTCTCTCAATCGGTGACATAAATGCTTAATTAAGGGTTTAAGTTTTTTTGTGTTCTTTTTCTTAGGATTTATTTGATAATAGCATGAATGTTTTAATTTTAAGAGTTTTATTTGCTTTTTCGAGCATAATTTATGATAAAGTTTTTATTTTTTATTTAATTTATTTTTAAATAGCATAAATATTTAATTAGAGTTTTAAGGTTTTTTGTATTTTTTAAATTAGCAATAGGCATGTAATGAGTGTTTGATTTTAGTTAAAATATTAATGTGTTTTTTAATGAATATAAATCCATAATTTTTTTATAGATTAGGGCTTGGAAGGACTCTTTTGCATATTGAGGTTCTTTCAATCTGCCACAGAAATACGTCACATCTTCTTTGCTGGTTTGCTGAATGAAATTCTTTTGGTGGGGTACGAAGTATTTAAAATGTAGTAGAATGGCTCTCTTTTTTTTTTAAATATGATCAGAAGATTTTAATTTCCAGGAATTGATGCTAGACGAGTATGTAGAGCGTTGTTCTTGATTGTATGGTTCAACAACTAAAATTTCTTTATTCCTTCTAATCTTTGGTTGGCGAGATATCTTACACATTGTAACATTACAATCTAGTGCACCATAGACGTGTTCTGTTGCTGATCAGGAACAGGAGTAATGTTGGCAAACTGAAGATGGGGGGTAAGAATTATGTCCTAGAAGGGCAAGCCCTTCCAGAAAGAAATAAGGTTTAACCATGACAGCTCTCATACTCTTGGGAACCACTAGGAAGAGAAAGGAAAAGAAACCGGATTTTTCTTCTTGAATCCCACTAGAATGATAGAAATGCAGTAATGGAAGTGTTATTGTTTAATCATGGGAAAGGACAGAGTTAAGGAAGGTGCAACACAGTGGCAACCTGATCAGTGACAACCAGCAGAGATAGGATAGAGTTGAGGTAGCAATCCACAATAATTAGAAATGTAATCGGATGGGAAATTTGACTGACTTTTTTCCAATTATACCTTTTTATTTGAGTATCTTCTACTTCATCCAAAAGTAGTCATAGCTGAATGGTTACCAGGAAAATAAACAACACGGTACTTGATTTGGTCTGTCATTTGATGTTATCAGACTGGTCAGCCTTTGTTTTGTTGGGTCCTGCTCTCCCTCTCTCTTTTTATGTTGCAATGGATTCAATTTGTCATGTTCAACGAGACTGTTGAGGATTACTCCTTTGAATCTGCATGCAGTCATTCTGCTCAGCTTTGCTATTCTGTGCTTGGAGGCATTGGAAGTCGCAGTAGGGAGCAGGAGCCGGATGCAATTGCATCAATTTTTTTAGTCCTTTTCTTTCTCATCTTGTTATTTCTATTGTTTTGGTTAGTCTTTCTCTTCAAATCGCCTGCATTTTGTTTGTTAGTGCTAAATTTTTTCTCTCTTAATAAAGCTTTTATTTCATTCAAATAAAAAAATTGGGTTAGGTTGACTCTGCCTTGTCTATTGTCTAATTATTGAATTGAGTTGAGTAGCTCAGTTCTTCTGATCGCATTCATAAGTCATTGGGAAGCCTCAAATCTTCCATTAGTTTTGCCATTTTGGGTGCTTACTCGATTTAACTCTCAGAATTGACATGATGGTAGAGCCAGCACGACAAGGCCACCCGGTTTGTTTGCATTCTCACATGGCATTCGCATAAAAGCTCGAGACAATTTATCAGTTGTATTTCTAGATTCAAAACGTGCGAGAGCTCATCGGTATGTGTTGGACAACTATATTGAATTTGAGTTATATATAAAAGAACACAAGAAGATAATCCATGGCTTGTGTAATAATGTTTAGAAAGCTACAATATGACATGACTAGGAGTTTGAAAGTTAGTTTCTTCAGGCTTATGAGGATGCTTTTCCAGAATTATAAAGTCGTGCAAGAGGACTTGCGTGTGAATCAGAGACGTATCAAACATGTGATGTGAATAAAATCAGGCTTCATATATAGTCTCGAGGTTAAGACGGTAGTTTTCAAAATAGTGGGGTAATGGTTACGTATATAGGTAATGTAGGAGAGCCTAATGTAGACTATTACAGTGTTCTAAAAGATATTATCAAATTTAAATATTTAAGACAAAATTTGGTGTATATGTTTAGATATAATTGGTTTGACAGTAGACACATGCATAAGAACAAATAATTTACATGTGTCAATATATCTCACTGATCATATCAAGAGGATCCCTTTATTTTAGTATCTCAAATTATTCTATTATTTTGTATTAGAGATCCCATAAATAGAGAAATGCATATAGCACAAAAGATAATACCAAAAAATGTGTATAAGATTCTACCATTTTCAGTTGAACAGAACGAAGAACATGACAACGATATATATCAAGAGGCCGATTGCAAAGGGATTGATTCATTACTTCACTGCACCATCGACGAAGATCCTATGCCATTGCACCGAAATGATTCAAAGGATGATTGAAAGGATTTTGATAGTTAATATTCTTTTATGTTAACCTAGATAATGAATATTCTTATATAATTCAATTCTGTAGTGTAGTTTGATATAATATTATTTGCATAAAATTAACAAATGTTGACATATTCACGAAGAGAACGTGGGCGTTATTCTTCTCTCAAGATCGGTTTACTACCCGCTAGCCAATGTGAACACCTATATTAGATCGACTTCATATCACAGGTGGTTGATACTTTAAGGGAAGAAGGGGTGGCCACACATCACAAGCCACTGCAGCTCCAGAGTGGTCCACGGTGGCCTCAAGTGAATATTTTAGTATAATTAATAATTTATGAGTGTCATTCCTATTAATATGTGTTTATTACTACAAATTAGCAATTGCAGAATCTTTCTAGCATAAATGTAGGAAGAAGAAATGCATAAGCCACCATAAACAAATCAAGTAACAAAAGACTTCAATAATTATCAAGCTTGTGATGTAAGGAGTCCTGGGTGATGGCTCCTCCATATTCTTTAGGAGATTTTTGTGCATCATCAGAGAGCGGGCCATAATTACTCACAACTCGTGGAAGAAGGTCTTAGACGATGAGAAGATGGTGCTACATAATGTAGTTTATGTAAGTATATTGCCTAACTATATTTTGATAAATTAATTAATCCATAAAAAAATATTACTAACTGTATTTTGATAATTTGGTGAATGATAGGTTTGATTTAAATAAAGATATACTTGAACATTAAGCATGCATGGAGAAGCATCTTGCACTATCATACTCAAGGGTTTGAGAAGGTTTCTACAAGTATTACCAGAAGTTTGGAATCCAGGACGTAGTAGAACAATAACTTCCCAAGGGATGTGACTTTAAAGTGTGGAAACAGATTTACAAGTTTTCAACGAAAACTATTGAACGGTAAATATTGGACATATATTTATAAGTAAATAAATGTTTAATTTTTTATATTTTGTCTACTAATTGATCTTTCTTTGGTTAATAGCGAGCGTCGAAGAAAAATTTGATGAATAAAGTAAAACATATAGTCCTATGTGCCAATAGATCTTCTTTATACCTCTAGAGGTATCACATGAGGGTAAGCTTTTTATTCTATAAGTTTGTTTTTTTTATATACTATAGTGCTAAATATGTTTGATTTAATAAATTCTTAATTTGTTATTTGCATACTAAAATAGATGGGATAGGAGCCGATGCCGAGTGCATTCTATAAAGACACACACTCATTTATATCGCAAGATATTCATCTGTAGCAAAGCAGAAGACACCTTTGTAAGTAACTCACATTTTGTAGTGACACATTTATTCATTCTATTTTGTACATTATCATTAGTTACTGATAACTATTTATGAATGACGTGCAAACAAAGCTGCAATATGTAGAGATTAAAAGTTCAAAATCTTCTTCACAAGAAGGTTCATCGATGATGTACTAAGAAGTCTTTGCCAAGGTCCTTGGGGAGTGGTACAGACATGTGAGAGAGATGGATGCATTTTTTATTCCATCCAAACTATCATCCTACAGTCAGATCAGAGTTTCAGAGCTATCTTGTCAGCTCATGGCATCGCAGGCGAAACTCCAATAATCAAATAAGAACAAAGGATAGATCGAGAAGAATGGGAGCAAAAAGACAAGAAATGGAGCGAGAGAGAGAAGCAGCTAGAAAGTTCAGAGAGGAGATGCATGCTTTCATGGATGTGTACAGATAGAACCCCCCATCTTAGATTCAAAATTTTGTTGTTATATTGTTTATCTATAGTTTTCTACCCTGCTATAATATTTAAACTCTTTATTTACTTGTTTATGATGTAATTGTTTTGATTCTCCTGTGATGAGTATATACGATTTTTAAACTTTTTTTGTTTATTTGTTTATGTGAATATTAAAAATGTATATGTTTATTGCAGGTTTGGAGAAGATGTAGGGGTGTAGGGAGTTTATATTTGAAGCGTGTTTGTTGCAAGCTTGGAGAATACTATTTCTAAACTCTCTTTGTTTACTTATTTACATGAATATTAGAAGTATATTTGTTTATTATAGGCTTGGAGAGGATAATGGGGTGTAGGAGGTTTGTATTTGAAGTGTGTTTGTTGCAGGCTTGGAGAATACTATTTTTAAACTCTTTTTTTTTACTTATTTACATGAATATTAGAAGCGTATTTGTTTGTTACAGGATTAGAGATGATGTAAGGGGTGTAGGGGTTTGTATTTGAAGTCTGTTTGTTGCAAGCTTGGAGAAAACAATTTTTAAACTTGCTTTGTTTACTTATTTGAATATTAGAAGTGTATATGTTTGTTGCGAGCTTGGAAAGGATGTAAGGGGTATAGGGGGTTTGTATTTGAAGTGTATTGTTACAGGCTTAGAGATGATACAATTTCTAAACTCGCTTTGTTTACTTGTTTATGCGAATATTATAAGTGTATATATTTGTTGCAAGCTTGGAGTGAATGGAGGGAGTTTGTATTTGAAGTGTGTTTATTTCTGGCTTGGAGAAACTATAATTTCTAAACTCACTTTGTTTACTTGTTTATGTAAATATTAGAAGTATATATTTGTTGCAGGCTTGGAAAGGATGTAAGGGGTTTGTATTTGAAGTGTGTTTGTTGCAGGCTTGGAGATGATACAATTTCTAAACTCTCTTTGATTACTTGTTTATGTAAATATTAGAAGTGTATATGTTTGTTGCAGTCTTGGAATGGATGTAGGGGGTTTGCATTTGAAGTGTGTTTGTTACATGCTTGGAGAAGATATAATTTCTAAACTCAATTTGTTTACTCGTATATGTGAATATTAAAAGTGTATATGTTTGTTGCAGGCTTGGAGAGGATGTAGCGGGTTCGCATTTGAAGTGTGTTTCTAAACTCTTTTTGTTTATTTGTTTTTGTTAAATGTAAAAAATAAATAAACTAATTTTTTGTTTTTTGTTTGCATGTTTATAGCCTATAACGGTGAGATCTTTATATTGACGTTATAGGCAAGATTCCTGTTTTGCTAGCCTATAATGATGAGTTAATTTGCCCCATTGTAGCCTATAACATAGGGATATCACTATGGTAATCTATAACGGTAAGAGTACATCGTTGTTATAACTTATAGGTAGCCTATAACAGATTTTGTTGTTATATCCCTATCTCATCATTAAAGATTGTCATGTCGTTATTGGTGTTCTCAGTTTTGACAAGATTCTTCGTTGGTGTTGGTTCACCTTTTAGCAATGAGCTATAAATGTCGTCGTTATTACTCAACAATGGCTAATCTTTTTTTACGACTTATCATGAGAATTCTTGCCGTTATAGGCCTATAACAGCAAAAAATAGGTCAATAGAGGTGAGATATGTCGTTGCTATTGACCTGCATCCTTGTAGTGCTAACTTAAATTTGGAAAATTTATATTGTCTAACTCTCAATCCTGACACCCTCCTCAAAGTCTTCAGCTAGTAACAGAAAATTATTGACAAAATTTTTTCTTATCATTAATGAAAAACAAAGCATCATCTGCAGAAAATGAGTGATTCCATTTGAAGTAACTTGACAAGGAATGGCATGACCCACTGTGTCTTCCCTGCACATCCTCTTACATGACTAGCAAAAATAGCATTTTTTTTTCTTTTTTAACATAACAGTGTTACGTTCCCCAAGATTTTTGTTTTTCAAATTATTTTATACTTTAGCAAAAATAATATTTTTTCGTTTTGTTTGAAAGGCAATCTGTGGCTAGGCAAACCCTTACCAGTTATACAACAATACCATTGAGATTCGAACTTGCAACGTCCCAACGCAAGATGAAATGCACTAACTGCTACTACCAGACAAGCGGGGGTTTTCATTTTTACAATAACAGTATTACATACCCCAAGATTTTGTTTTCCAAATTTTTTTTCTACTTCAGCACAAAACTTTCCTCTTTTTTCTCGATAAGTGAGCCAACACTGATAAAAAGGTTCATCTAAAAACATGGGGTTTCACATGGGTACCAACGAATTGTAAGAAGTTTTTCCAAAACTTTACCATACAATCGTAGGGGACCTAATGTCATATCATTTGTTTTGAGTCTGAGGATCGTTCATGGCTCAGTTTAATTTAGGCTCTGTTTGGGAGAGGGTAACTAGGGTAGGAAATATTGAATCTTGAAATTTGTAAAAAACAGTAGTTGAACTTTTTGGAATTGGTAATTCCCCTTGCTTGTTTGGGAGTGCTCTATGTAATCCAGCAACATAAATTTATTTTTTTAAAGGCAAGCTGGGGTTAGGAAGACCCCTTTCAGTTTACAACGATACCATGGGATTTGAACTTGCAACGTCCCAACACAGGGAGACGTGCACTAGCTGATCCTACCAAACACTCGGAACCCCAGTTGGTAATCCGGCAACATAATTGCAATTTCCTACACTAGGTTGTTTGGGTGACATTTAAAAAGTGGGAAACTGAATAAGTAGCCTCTTCTCAGCTATATCAGAGGGTAGTTGTTGAGGTAGTAGGAGAATTTGAATAGGCAGCTGGAGTAGCAATTGGCAAGAAGTCTCCTCATGAATGCAGTGGATTTGAGGACATGGGTGGGTTTTGATACATGGAATCTAATGCTAGTTACCACGATTCTTATAACACCTTCCTCCCAAACAATTTTGGTAGCTGTGGAATCCCCAACTCCTCTCCGACATTCTCCGAGGGTGGGCTCCCAGGCATAGCCTTAACATGTCTATGAATGTAAATTGTGTAAGGTTTGGGTTGGATACACAACCAACCCAGATCAGTCAGTTAGCTTCTTTGTTCCCATTAGCTCATTAGGTCGGATTGGGTTTTAGGATACACACCCATCATTTTCTTTAGTTCTTTAATTTTTTTAATATACATTTTCATAATTTTCTGGTTTTTTTTTTTTTACTTTTTTTTTATTTGCACTAGTTAAAAATCGAATCTATCCAATCGATTCAGACAAACTTTCACTTTTTAAAAAAAAAATACACAACCACATGTGAAACAACCTAATTCCTGACCCAGGACCCGGCAGGATGACCTGTCTTAAACCAGACTGAGTCGGATCCGTCTGAGCTGGCCCCAACCTCGTTAGGTTATATAGCGGGTTTAAGTTTTCAACATTCAACAATATCCAAACCCACAACCTGAAATCCAAGAATTGTTCAGTCAGACTCAACCTGACCTAATCCAGATGAGAACCGAATCAGTACTCTCAATGTCTTTTTTTTTTAAGGCAAGCTGGGGTTAAGCAGACCCACCAGTTAATTATTCAACGTACCACTGGGTTTTGAACCTGCAACGTCCCACCACGAGGAGACGTGCACTGACAGCTCCTGCTATCAGTGCTTCTTCCACTATCATATGTCCAAACCAGAAAGTTCAGGGCACAAGCATGATCAGTCTTGGGTAGACTTTGTATTCTTCAACAATAATGAAAAGATGAACTATGACTGAGATGGGATCAGGTGATTTTCTAGGTATACCTCACACCCATCATTGTGGATCAAGGGCTGAGTGCCAAATCCTCAATTGAAAAGAATTTTAGGGCTTGTTTGGAATCTAGGAACTGGGACACAAGTTAATGCATTTGGCAAAAAGTTGGTAGCTGGGATGGGATTTAATGCATTTGGGATGGGAAGTGGCATTTTATTTACACTAAAACATGAAATTGACAATGTCACAACCTACTTCTTCAATAGAAGAGTGTGGCATGACGGTCATTCCTTACCGTTGCAAGCCTTTCAGTCACTCGCTTGCTGTTACGAAAGCTTTGATAGTTGAGAGTGCAAGAAATCGGTAAAATAAAAAGACATCCAGAACGTAGCGTGTCACAACGCGCTTTTATCCTGCATAGTACTCCGACAGCATAACAGGCCAAAAAGCATCTCAGCAGGATCCTTCGCCACAAAGTCAATTACTTGGACGAAGCAAAAAAGTACCTGGTGCTTTGAGAGGAGACAGCAGAGCTGACGTGGGAGCCAGCATTTCGGATGAAGAACCGTTACCCGGCCGAAGTCACTACATACCACGAAACAGATGGCATCGATGGTGGTGCATGATTTGAAAGAAGAAACTTGTTTCCCTGTGACCTACTTTGTACAGTTGTGTCTAAAGTCTGTTTTGCTTTGGTTGAGTTTTGATGTAAAGTGTCAATTCACTTGCAATTTTCTCCGAGCCACCTATGTACTTTGGTTCAGGTTGATAAATACTTTGAAGGATTACCTCGTAAATCTGAACTGTAATGAGCATGTAGACAAAATTGTGAATGAATGCAAATGCATTGAGCTTTCTTTTGTTCACCTTCATTGTGATTGCTTTTGAGTGATTGCAATTTCTCTCTCTCTCTTTTGTCTTACTCTCTTGCACTCTTTATGATCAAATCTTCTCCAGTGGCAAGCGAGTCACAAAAAAGCTTGCGGTGGTAAGGAAGGATCGTCACGCCGCATTGATCTATTGAAGAAAAGTAGGTCTATGAGAGACAACTACAACCTGCTAAATTCAGGATTTGGCAGCTGCTACCCATCCCAGCTACTAGTTCCCAAATAAAGTCTTTGGAGATTTGGTGTTCCTGGCAAAACACTTCATCATTATCAAAGGTTATTTTCAATATCACCTAATCCAAAACCTAGATGGGCAGATCAGTTGATTTGATAAAACTCTAAGTTTTGTGTTTTGAAATCACCAACATGTGTTTTGTCAAATTAACATGGCTCCTTCTCTTTGGTACGGAAAATATGTAATCTCAGGTTCTTTGGTGGTGATAACTCGGTCAACTGTTAAATCATTGGTCATAGGTTCAAATCTTACTTGAGGAGACTAATGAAATGAAGGGGCTCACTTTGATCATTACGAGTGTGTATCCCGTTCTCTGTTGACCCGTCCTCAAGTAGTAATTATAAGCAATTTAATTTTTAAATATCCAGGATTGAATATTATTTGGGAGAAATGGCAGTATTACCAAATAATGATAAAATGTATACACTATTATTTCGTAGGGACAAGGACGTGTGCATTAACTTGAGCAGCTCAAGAAGACATCGTCTGGAAGAACTTTTGAAAGGCAAAAAGAAAAATTGGAACAAAATAAAGATAAATTTATTTTTGATGTCGATCCCTATGCTTTCCTATTAGGACATGTGTCTCGGTCATCGGTGTAAAGGATTGAGTGGGATCAGTGAGATTGGTTACAGCAAGGCCTGGCCTGAAGTGCGCTCTGCGTTTGTGTGCTTGCTCGACAAACCTCCAAAACAAACAGAGATGCTTGGTTAGTATCAACTTCAAAGAGAGTGAAAGAGTCAAGTCCTTCCTCTCTAGTCTTTCTTACTTAGGTGCTGCTCTAGGCCTTTCTTCGTAGAATAATGGTGTAATTGGGTTAATGAGGGGTAGGATTGTGCATAAGTAGGATCTATTTGGAGAAGCTTCAGCCACTCATGACCAGCGGTTAGTTATACAGCTTATTGTTGGAGTCACGAAGGCATAAACAAGAAAGGTCAGTGCCCTCTACCACATGGGGGCTGAAGAGACTGAAAGAGCTTGAACATGCATCACACGACACAATACGCAACAAAAACAAAAGATAAACAACACTTAACGTGGTTCGGTGAAGAATCACCTAGTCCATGGTTTTCAGATCTCACACTCTCAACAGTCCTACATGTGAGGTAACCACTATTTATTGTTTTTGTTTACAAGATTTTGTACATGTAAAAAGATCTTTTTCACCATATGGTTTTTCTCTTTTGGAAATTCTATCTTTGATAGTTGGAGATAGTATCTTTATCAGATATGTATGATAAGTGGTTACATTTGAGATCCTCAGTTGTCGCCACTTCTGGATGCTCATCTTTACTATTTTGGATCAAATGCATAGCTTTAATATCCCCACGCAAACTCATCGGGTCATGGATAATATTGAGTTTGGAGTGGAGCATATTAAAAGACTGAATGGGAAGCAGTTTGGTAAGAATATCTGCAATCTGATTCTGAAAGGCAATATGTTGAACCATAAGTTGTCTTTTATGAACCCGATCTTAGAGAAAATGAACATCAATTTTCATGTGTTTGCTTCTTTGATGGAACACAAGACGGACAGCCATGTATGTGGCACCAACGTTGTCGCACCATACTACTAGAATTAATTTTGAGACCACCAAGTTTGCAAATAAGATACTGGATCCAAATGAGTTATGCAACACTATTAGCCACGACCCGATATCCATCTCATGCTTGATTGAGCCACAATGGGTTGATTTTTGGAGCTCCAGGAGAGTAAATTTAGAACAAGATACACTGCATAACCTCCAGTGGACTTGCGATCATCAGGGCACCCAACCCAATCAACATCTGAGTAGGCATTCAAAGACAGGTTCTGGCTTGGTCGGATGAGCAGACCCAAGTTGATGGTATTCTTGACATAACGCAGGATCTGTTTGACTGTATACCAGTGATTTACAATGTGATATGCCATGAACTAACAAACCTTGTTGACCGAATAAGCTAAGTCTGGGCGAGACAGTAGAGCACCAATGATGTTGTGGCACAAAGTCGGATCATGAAAGGAGACATCAAACCCAACAGAAAGAGTAGTGAAGGAGGATAAAGGAGTTGGACTAGGTTTGGAGCCAATTATATTTCCTCTTGTGAGGAGGTCAATAATGTATTTTCGTTGAATCAACAAAAGTCCTTATGAAGTAGGAACAACTTCAATTCCTCAAAAAAAAAAAAAGGCAAATCGCCAAGATCTTTGATAGTAAATGAGGAACTTAAGCGAGATATTAGCGAGGAGATAAATGATCCAAAGTTGATAGTCACCAAAATATCATCAACATAAACCAGTAAAAATACTTCAAAGGAATTCATCTGCAATATAAACAAAGATGTATCAGTGTGAGAATTCTTAAATCCCATATAAAGAAGAGTAATACTGAGCCATTGGTACCAAGCATAGGGAGCCTGTTTGAGACCATATAGAGCTTGATCAAGACGACAAACATGATTGCAAAAGCTAGAATTTTGGAAGCCAAGTGGTTGTTTCATATATACTACCTCATGAAGGGCACTAAGGAAAAAAACATTTTGAACATCAAGTTGTTTAACTGGATATTGATAACTCACTGCATGCAAGAGATAAAACAATATAGATGGTGGTGGGTTTTACAATGAGACTGAACGTCTCAAAATAGTTGATACCTTCTTGATCATAGCCTTTCGCAACAAGGCGAACTTTATAGTGCTCAAGAGAGCCATCTTCTTTTTGTTTAATCTTAAACACCCATTTACAACCAATGGTATTTTGAGACAGATGAGAGGGTTTCAAGAACCCAAGTACCATTTTGCATCAAGGCATCAAATTTGTTTACCATAGCAGCACGCCATTGAGGATTCTTGTTTGCTTGGCAAAAAGTTTAGGCTCAACATTTTGAGTGAATTGGATTAAGAGGGTAATAGGTAGGGGATAGGATGTAGCCAAGTAAAATTTTGTTATGTGTGTTTCATCTTGAGATCTAGTGACCATATGATGGGTTTGAAGTGGTGAAATAGGAGCAACTAGTTCAAATTTTGAGGCTACTATAGTGGGTGGATGGTGTATGTGAGGAAAACTCAAGGGGGGCTGGGGCAGAGGGCAAGGGCGATGGAGGAGGACTAGCTTCCTGGGTCGGTATTGGTGGGCTTAGTAGAGTTGGGTCTACGAAATGAGGTAACAAGTGCATAAGGCTGGGAAACAGAGCTAGACCCACTATTGAATTAGAAGAAGTTGATGTGACTGGATCCTTGACTGGTTTAAAGAAAGGAAACTGGGTTTTATCAAATATAACATGTCAAGAAATGATAATCTTTTTCATAAGAGGATTAAGGCAGTAGTACCCATGGTGAGTGTTTCTATAACCCAAAAATACATGATAGTCAAATTTATAATCTAGTTTGTTGGAGCAATATGGTCTGAGGCGTGGGTAACATGCATATCCAAAGATTTTCAAAAATGTGTAATCAGGAGATTGCTTAAATAGGATTTCAAATGGTGATTGGTTATTTGTGACAGGTGAGAGCAAGTGGTTAATCAGGTAAGAAAGCATATGTCCAAAACTTAGTGAGAATGATTGCTTAGCTCATTAAACTTAGCCTGCCTCGTATCGACGATATATTCAGCTGCACCATTTTGTTTATATGTGGACACTATGAGAAATTTCATACTCATGCAAAAAAGGATCTAAGGCCTTGTATTCACTACCTCCGTCCATTTGCAAAGACTTTATTTTCCTTTCAAAAAGATTTTCAACTTTTGCTTTGAAATGACAAAAACATTAGCAACATCTAATTTGTGAGCAATCATATATATCCAAGTAAATCTCAAAAAAACATCAACAAAATGGACATAATACCGCTAATGGTCAAAACTAATAGTTGGGGTCGGTCCCCACACGCCAGAGTAAATAAGTTCTAGAGGATAAAAAAATTTATGAGAAGAAGTAGCAAAAGGAAGAGCATGGCTTTTCCCTTGTTGACAATCATTGCAAACATTATTCATAATCATAAGATTATAAGGGAGCCCAAAACAATGCATTACTCTTTGAACTACCCGCAATAGCTGGATGTCCCAGTCTTTGGTGCCAGGGATGCACGCTCACCTACCAATGCAGTCATGTTATTCATGTCTTTATTTATGTCATCTCTTTGAAAGTTTTATTTGATAGAGCCCCTCAGTTCTCCTCCCTCAAATGATCATTGTCTCTGAAGCAGGATCCTTAACACAACAATATTCAAGGTAAAATTCAAACACTACATTATTATCACTTACAACTTTATTTTCCAAAAGTAAATTTTGAGAAATATGTGAAACATGAAGATCCTTTTTAAGAGCAAATTTTGAACCATCAATGGAAAATTGAGAAGAGCCAACATGTTGGATTTGCAAACCTGTGCCTAATCGTGTCTTTTCCTTCATATAGAGAGTCAAGAGACAAGGTGTCAAATCATGTGTGATGTGATGAGATGTGTCAAAGTCTGGGTATCAGTTGCCATCTTTCATAGTATTCATAGTGGCTTGATATGCACAAGGAGATGACTCTCAAGGCTAATTCTTCAAAAAAGTCGGGTGATTTGAAAACAATGCTTGGGGGTATGATCAGGATTTTTGTAATATTGAAAAACTACTGTTGAACGACCTTGCCCATTGGACTCACCATGACTTGGATTATTTCCTTTGTATCGTCCTCTACCGCTTTGATAAAAATGAGATTGTCCATCGTTATTTTATTTTGATGTTGCACAAAATTTGTTGTTGGATTTGACATAGTTTTGTCATGATTAGCATCAGTAATCTATGTTTCTTCAATCAACAATAAACTATAAAGTTCTTCTAAGGTTACCGGTTCACAACGAGTGGAGACACTCGCTTTCAATACCACATATTCTTGAGGAAGACCTCTTAGTAGATGAAGGACCATATCCTCATCACTAACGGGGCGTGTGGCCATGTTTAACTAGTGAGCAAGCATCTTTGCTTTTTGAAAATATTCATCACTAGACTTGGTTCTTTTCTTTAGATTATATGATTGATCTTTCAGTTGTAATATTTTGGGACATGATTGGGTTGCATAAGTATTTTTGAGTGCAGTCCACACTTTAGACCAACGATTTGAGCATGCACGATTTTGAAAGAGATTAAATGATCCAGCTAAGGAGTAGCTGGTCAGGTCTAATCCAGGATTGATAATCTGGATTTACAATATGCGTTTTTCCATCACTAGACAAAACAAACTTTTTTGGGCATCTCTTTGACCCATTGATAAATCTATAGAGATCATAGGATAAAAGGGAGTAAATTACGACTCCCAAAGCAGAAAATTTTTTGTAGTTAATTTTGTGTTCAAGACGTACTGCAAACTAGTCAGTGCATGCAACATGGGAAGAGAAACCGGACTTATCTGAGAAGAGGGTGTTGTCGATGATGGTGCCATAGATTTGTCGGTTGAAAAAGCAAACTAGAACCAAAAATAAATTGAAAGGCTCCTATGTTGACTCTGATACCATAAAAGAGCTTGAACGTGTACCACGACACAATAGCTAGGCAGCAAAAAGAGAAGATAAACAACACTTAACGTGGCTGGGTGAAGAATCACCTACGTCCATAATTTTTAGATCTCACACGTTCAACAGTTCAGCATGTGAGGTAACCATTATTTATTACTTTTGTTTACAAGATTTTGTAGATCTAAAAAGAATTTTTTTTTTACCTTTTGGAAATTCTATCTTTGATAGGTACATAATTGGAGATGAGAGGGTGTTGTGTGCACCCCGGAACATGCACTGTAGCTACAGTGCGTGTTCCGAGGTCTCCACTGAGCACCACATGGCGCTCAGTGGGGTGTAGGGGGGAGCCGTACACCATCGTACATCAGCCTGCAGGATGTACGGCGGTGTACGGCTTCCCCATACACCCCACTGAGCGCCACGCGGTGCTCAGTGAGGACCCAGGAACACTCACTGTAGCTACAGTACTGGTTCCTGGGGGAACATATAACCTGCCCGCATTGGAGATAGTGTTTTTATCAGATATGTATGGTAAGTGGTTACATTTGAGATCCTTAGTTGTTGCCACTTCCTGAGGTTCATCGTTATCAACATTTTTATCATATATGGGTCGTGGATCACATCTGGTTTAGACCTAACTATTTTGGATCGAATGCTAGTTTTAATAGAGATATCTGGTAGGAGTCTGCCTAACCCCAGCTTGCCTTTCAAAAAAAAAAAAGGTCAGTACCCTCCGGGTTCAGCTCACAGAGAGCAGCAAGGGGGGGGGGGGGGTCTCATAGCCTTGGTCCTCACAATCCTTAGAGCAGTAGGCCTTTTTCGTGCATTGCTCGAATAGCGCACAATCACTATATGTTGGGCTTCTCCTGTAATTGCCAGCATCATTCTCATTCAAGTTAGACACAGCTCTCTCTCTCTCTCTCTTTATATATATATATATATATATATATATATATATGAGAACTGGAAATATGGGCATTTCCAACACTTTTTTTGCAAATCCAACCGTGGTACATTTTGAAGGACTCGATGAGCTCGTGGTTTGGAACATATTGTTGTTGCCAATATTGTGATCGATCCTTCTCAGATGTTACCTGAATCACATGCTCTTTAGGAACCTTCTTGAATTTGTAGCAAATTTTTCATTACATAACCTTGTCATTTTTAATTTAGATGAAATCAAGCCAGATAATTCTTCACTCGGTTCCAATAAAATCTGTTATTAGTAATTTGGTATGACCTTATGATTAGACGCAGGTGAAATTAAGCCAGAGAATTCTTTTCTTAGCTCCAATAAAATCTAAAAAAAATACAAATACCACCACCCATCGAAGATCTGTTCCTTAAACAATCAAGAGGAACTGTGGTATTAGAGCACAAGATGTTGAGATGGAGTTGCCAAAAACAATTCTCTTGTGCATGGCTGCCAACTCCATTTCCAATACAGTGTTTTTGGCAATATCTGTGCTCCTAAACATTAGAGAGAAAGGAAAAGGATCCCCTCATACGACATATGAGGGCCTCATATGTTGTTAAGGACCGTCTGATGCAATTAATCACTACCGTCCATCCATCATTACCCAACCAAGAGACGGACGGAAGCTGGCGCTAATGGCGGATCCCATCCCACCTACTAAAAAAAAAGAGTTGGTCGATTTTGAGATTTTCCTTCTCAAATCCCTTTACCTTTCTCCCCGCTGCACCTCGTTTCCTACTTTCTCACCTCAGTCTCTCCTGATCTTACATCGTCCTTCTCCCTCTTACCTTTTTCTTCTATAGCTGCCACTTCTTCTGGAGGTTTCTGCTTGGGGTGAAATGTTGGGTCCGGCGAGGATTTTCCGGCGAGGCGGCATACCAGACGGCGTCACTGTAGCAGTGACCCTGCAAAAAAAACAAAACAGAAAAGCAGTAGACAACGTACCTGATGCTGCCATTTACGGAGGTCGGAAGTCGCCGGAGTTAGTCGCCGGAATTTCTGCTCAGCCGGACTGCAGCCCTTCACGAGCCCAGGCTTCCGTATGCAGTCGGTGAGTAGACCTTCGATCTCCTTTTTCCACACACAGGGTCGCTCATGATACCCTGTACATATATATGCATAAGGTGGGAACGGTTACGCACCGTTCCCCTTTATCTCATGCTGATTTATCGGCATGATCACCCCTCAATGGGGATGTATCCACATTGTGGATAACCACCACGTTAATCGTGGTGGTTAATCCAACATTCTCCCACTTGATCCGACGATAAATCTTTTTAACCAGAAAACCTTATGGAAATAACTTGATTAATAGAATGGCCTTTATATTCTATTCTAAAGGTCCTTAGTTGAATCTTTAATCCTTATATGATTAACAACAACCATAATGAGAATCAAAAGATTGAAAGTGATCACTTTATTTACATGCATATGTCAAAAAGAGTTTAACAATCTCATCCTCATTACATGTTCGGAATATAATCCCGGTGCTAGCCCTTTAGTAAGAGGATCAACGATCATCTCTTTGGTACCAATATTGACAATATGCACTAAATGATTTTCTGTCCTTTCTTTAACAACAAAATACTTCAATTCCATATGCTTGCATGACGTAGTACTTTTGTTGTTGTTCGAAAAGGACACTGCAGCTTCATTATCACAGTAGACCTTCAATGGCTTCCCAATGGAATCGACCACCTTTAACTGTGATATGAAGTTCTTTAACCATATAGCCTGCGAAGTAGTCTCGTACAATGCAATGAATTCTGCCTCCATGGTGTGGGCAGCAGTGGTCGTCTGCTTTCCACTCCTCCAAGAGATCGCTCCCCCAACAAGTAAGAAGACGTACCCAGTAGTAGACTTTCTACTATCAAGGCATCCTCCTAAATCCGCATCTGAGTAGCCAATGACCTCGAGGTGATCAACTTTATGATACGTTAACATATAGTCTTTTGTCCCTTGCAAGTACCGCAAGACTTTCTTGGCAGCCTTCTAATGGGGTAAACCTGGATTAAACTGAAATCTGCCAAGTACCTCTACTGCAAAAGAAATATCTGGTTGAGAACATGTCTGCGCGTACTGCAAGCTGCCAACAACTGATGCATATGGATAAGCACTCATCTGTGCTTTGTCAATATCGTTTTGTGGACAATCCTTTAGGCTCAGCTTGTCACCTTTTGATATGGGTGTAGAAGTAGGAGAACAATTCTCCATCCCATATCTCTTTAACACCTTTTCTATATAGGATCTTTGGGAGAGGCCTAGAAACCCTTTTGCTCGGTCTCGACGAATCTCAATGCCAAGAACATAAGCAGCCTCACCCATATCTTTCATATCAAAATGTGATGCAAGAAACTGTTTTGTCTCTGAAAGTAACTTAATATCGTTGGTTGCAAGTAAGATGGCATCCACATACAACATCAATATAATGAACTTACTCCCACTTTCCTTAAGGTATATACATTGATCAATAATGTTTTCTGTAAACCCGAAAGTCACAATGACTTGGGAAAATTTAATATACCATTGTCGGGAGGCCTGTTTAAGTCCATATATTGATTTGTTAAGCTTACAAACCAAACGATCATTTTCAGAGAAACCAAGAGGTTGTTCCATGTATACCTCTTCATTCAGATCCCCGTTGAGGAACGTTGTTTTCACATCCATCTGATGTAGCTCTAAGTCATAATGAGCTACGAGGGCCAGAATAATCCTCATTGACTCCTTAGTTGAGACAGGAGAAAATGTCTCATTATAGTCAATGCCCTCCATCTGGGTGAATCCTTTAACAACCAATCTTGCTTTATGTCTCTCTATGTTACCTTTGGAGTCCTTCTTGGTCTTAAAGACCCATTTACACCCTACGGGCTTTACTCCTTTAGGTAACGTGACAAGATCCCACACTTAATTTTTAGCCATAGAGTCTAACTCTTCTTTCATGGCTTCAATCCAGTGCGAAGATTGTTTGCTCTCAATAGCTTCCATAAAATTCAACGGGTCATCATCCATATCTATGAAATCACCAGGCTCCTGAAGGTACACCACATAATCAGGATGTATGACAGATCTCCTAATCCTTGTGGATCTCCAAACAGGTCGTTCCTCAGGCTCAGATGAAACCTGATCATCCTGCTCGTGTTCTTCCGCATTGTCCACAATAGGTTCACTTTGGATTTTTGCATTAACAATCGAATGATCAACCACATTATCATTAGGAATAACAATGTGGTATCTTTCGATGTTTTCCTTAACAGGTGATAAAACTGGATCCTGTATTTCCTCAAAACCAATGCTTTGAAGTGCACTTAATCCTACTGAACCATCTTCTAGGAATTTAGCCTTATTCGTTTCAACAATCTGGGGTGAGTGAGATGGGCAATAAAACATGTACCCTTTTGATCTTTCTGGATAGCCAATGAAATATCCACTGGTTGTTCTTGGATCAAAGGCTTTAATGTGGGGGTTATACAGTTTAGCCTCTGCAGGACATCCCCATATGTGCATATAAGACAGTGATGGTTTTCTACCTGTCCACAACTCGTAAGGAGTTTTAGGCACAGATTTCGTAGGAACCTTATTCAAAATATGCACAGTTGTCCTTAAGGCTTCACCCCACAACTTTATGGGAAGTGTTGAATAATTCAACATAGCCCTGACCATTTCTTTAAGTGTACGATTTCTCCTTTCAGCTACACCATTCTGATAGGCACTACCAGGCATGGTATATTGAGGCACAATGTCTTTCTCTTTAAGAAATCGCGTTAATGGTCCTTCCCTTTGCCCCATCTCAGTAAACCTACCATAATATTCGCCACCTCTATCAGACCTGACTATTTTAATAACTTTATTGGTTTGTTTCTCTACTTCTTTCTTAAATTTCTTAAACATCTGAAAAACATCAGATTTTTCGAAAATCAAGTAGAGATACATATACCAAGAATAGTCATCAATAAAGGTAACGAAATATTTTTCGCCTGTGTAACAGGGGGGAAAAGGTCCACATACATCTGTATGGACTATTTCTAATATCTCGCTACTGCGTTTGGCACCCTCTTTATATGTGTTTGTATGCTTAGCCTTTATGCAATCAACACATGGGTCATTGTTAGTAAAATCTAGAGATTGCAAGATCCCTTCATTTACCAGTCTCTTTATTCTCTTTTCAGAGATATGACCCAACCTTCGATGCCAAAGCATGTAAGATTTATCATTCATCATGCTACGTTTATTTCCAACTAATGCGTATTGAGAAGTCAAAGACTCCTGAGTTTGGATTTTCACATTCAATCTATATAAACCATCATAAACAGATGCAGAACCAATTTCAATTGAATTTCTGAATATGAACAATTTAGAATTTTCAAACTTAAAACAATATCCAAATTTATTCAACTTTGAAATTGAAATTAAGTTTCTACTATACGATGGAATATAAAAGACATCATGAAGATCTAAAACTACGCCTGTATCCAGAGTAATCCTGCAGGTTCCAACACCCTTCACATGTGAACGCATCTTGTTTCCCGAATAGATGCTTTTCTCATGCATTGTTGGTTCCCTTCTGCTCAGGAACAACTGTAGACAGTTGGAAATATGAACAGTAGCACCAGAATCAATCCACCAGCTATTTTCAGGAATTTGTAATAAATTACATTCATGAGAAATAAATGACAAATTACCTCTCTTTTCCAACCACTTCTTGTACTTTATGCAATCTGCCTTTATGTGTCCCTTCTTCTTGCAAAAGAAACACTTTATGGGAGTAGAGTTGGATTGCTTATCTTGGGATGACTTATCCCCAGTTGGCTTCTTCTTAGCATTTCTCTTAAATGCATTCTTCCTTGGTCCTACTTTGGACGTATGAGAAGCCATATGTGCACTCTGCACCTTCTCTCCTTTCATCCTCTCTTCTTCTTTAACACACTTGGACATGAGTTCATTAAATATCCATTCATCATTATGTGTGTTGTACGAGATTTTGAAAGGTCCGTATTCCAAAGGTAAGGACGTTAGAACTAAATGCACTAGAAAAGAATCAGAGATAGTGAGCTTCATGTCATTCAGCTGAGACGCTATGTTTCTCATCTCCAAAATGTGCTGGCGAATGTTTCCCCCTCCAGTATATTTCATAGATATCAGTTTTGACATCAGGGTACTGGCTCTGGCCTTGTTTGAACTCACAAACTGTGCCTCAATGGCATTCATGAATTCCCTCACTGTTCTGCATTGTGGGATAGCACTCCGAATGTTCTTAGCTACTTTAGATTGCAAAAGCAATAAGCTAAGTCTATTCGAGCGCTCCCACTTCTCAAAAGCAATCTTTTGATCAGCAGTACTCTGATCAGTGAGGGCAGCGGGTTCATCTATCCTTAGGGCCAGATCTAGATCCATATACCCTAATGCAAATAAAACAGTTTCTTTCCAATCACTAAAATTTGATCCATCTAGAAAAGGTATAGAGCTAGAGCCATCTAAAATCACAGAACTAGAAACTGCATGACAAAAGACACGTATCAGGAAGCATTCATACGAGACTTAAAACTTTAGTGGAAAAAGCAAAATGATAAAGGCCCTTGATATGCTTCTTTCCAGGCGAGTGAAGGGGGTCATCGGAGTCCTACTTTGGTAAGAGCTCCGACACGCGAAACCACTTCGCCTACCGACCATATTCGGTAAAACTAAGGTTCTTGTGAAGATAGACCATCAACACAAGGTATCTTTGGATACACATGTGTAATGTATCTTGACACATTTACCTTATTCTACCCTACTTAAATTCCAAACACGATAAAACTACCTTTGGGTCGTCTATCGTTTCATGAATATAAGTACAATGTGCATATCGGCTTAGGAACTGTATGATAGTATAAAATTCATTTATGACTCACGTGTATTCAGTCACTTTGGTGACATGAAAACACTGATTCATTTAACTATCCTTAATGCTAATATGCAAAATTATATCTTAAAATAGTCCGTAAACCGAATGGACTAGACATATGACCCTCGAAATGGTTCTTAAACTGAATGAACCAGTCATATGTATCACGAACTGGTCTTAAAGCACTCTGAACCGGTCTGAAACAGCCTCGAACCGGTCATCCAAGGGTCCGAACCGGTTCTGAACCTTATGAACCGGGTCAAATATGAACAAAAGTTCATTAAAACCCTATAACCGTATGCCAAAACCCCTATATTTTCTTATATTTAAGAAAACAGGGTCTTAGCATCTCGGAACCGGTGAGAAACTGGAAGGAACCGGCCAAAAATGGCTCTGAACCGGTCCCGGAAGGGGACTGAGTCAGCCCTTGATCCGGTTCAGGCCAAATAGTGCATGGACCCTTATGGATCCGGGTCAGACCCGACTGCTTACTGGATCCGGGTCAGACCCGACTGCTTACTGGATCCGGATCAGACCCGGGGTTATCCGGATCCGAGTCGGACCCGGTACAATCCTGATTCGGGTCGGACCCGGTTAAAACCGGATCCGGGTCGGACCCGGTTAAAACTGGATCCGGGTCGGACCCGGTTAAGACCGGATTCGGGTCTGACCCGGTTAAGACTAGATCTGGGTCGGACCCGGTAAGGACCGGATCCGGGTCTGACCCGGTTAAGATCGGATCCGGGTCTGACCCGGTTAAGACCGGATCCGGGCCTGACCCGGTTAAGACCAGATCCGGGTCGGACCCGATAAGGACCGGATTCGGGTCGGACCCGGTTAAGACCGGATCCGGGTCTGACCCGGTTAAGGACCGGATCCGGGTCGGACCCGGTATTACTGGAACCGGGTCGGACCCGGTAAGTACCGGATCCGGGTCGGACCCGGTAACCGCTGGATCCGGGTCTGACCCGGGGTTTACCTTATCCGGGTCGGACCCGAGCGGGTCCCCACCCGAAACCTTGATCCGATCTGGGTCACCTTATGGATCGGATTCGGGTGGGCGGGTCCGGTTCAAAAAAATGAACCGACCCGAAAAACAAAAACGCTAAGAGTCGAAATTAGGGTTTTTCTAAAACCCTATTTCGCCCTTTTTATTTTGTTGCAGGGTTTTGCCGCCGCCTGCCGGCGATCATTGCCGCCGTCCGTCGGTGACCAACGCCACCATTCACCGGCGACCAACGCCGCCATCAGATGGCACCCTTCTTCGGCGAAATCAGCCATCCGCCGGCCAAAACCAATGCCGCAGAAGTCTTTAGAAATCCGGCGACTCAATAGTCGCCGGCGATAGCTCCTGCAGCCTCCTGATGGCGGATGAAGATGAAGATGCCGGCGGGATCCTCGCCGACAGGAAAAACCCCCATGAACAGATGTAAGAACTTTTTTTTTTATTATACTGTCGCCCAACGGCGACAGTCGCCGGTGCCGGCGACAGTCGCCGGTGCCGGCGACAGGCGCCGGTGACCAGCAGCAGGGTCACCCCACGGTGACCTGCGTTTCTGGTCAAAACCGGAGCACACCCCGCCCAGCAGGAAACGGGGTGTGGGCCTATAACCCAATGTTGGGTCCGGCGAGGATTTTCCGGCGAGGCGGCATACCAGACGGTGTCACTGTAGCAGTGACCCTACAAAAAAAACAAAACAGAAAAGCAGTAGACAGCGTACCTGATGTTGCCATTTACGGAGGTCGGAGGTCGCCGGAGTTAGTCGCCGGAATTTCTGCTCAGCCGGACTGCAGCCCTTCACGAGCCCAGGCTTCCATATGCAGTTGGTGAGTAGACCTTCGATCTCTTTTTTCCACACACAGGGTCGCTCATGATACCCTGTACATATATATGCATAAGGTGGGAACGGTTACGCACCGTTCCCCTTTATCTCATGCTGATTTATCGGCATGATCACCCCTCAATGGGGATGTATCCACATTGTGGATAACCACCACGTTAATCGTGGTGGTTAATCCAACATGATAGGGTTGCGTGAGAGACTGCTCCGGTGGGTTCCTCTCTCTCTCTCTCGTTGCTTGGAGGGACAGAGTAGTCATGGAAAAACTGGGGTTCACTTGTTCCAGCATGACACTTTTATATCACGATGATTTGATGTCTTTCATTCCTGGTGAGAAAGGATTACATGATCAAGATTTCTAGTTACTTTCTCGTGAAAGTTTGCATGAAACAAACGAGGCCTAAGAAATTGTTTTGTTTACCTTATAATGATGCTTGACTAGATCGTCTTTGCCGGCAGGTAGAGAGTTCTTTTTAATCTAAAATTTGAGATACAAGTACACCAATCATGATCAAAAGAAAATTAATGATACATCAATCTGTCTGTCGATCATATGAGTTGTTTGATGAGCCAGTGTCTTTGTCACAAAGACACGAGCACGAACCGTGACTCTATGAATTTGCGAACACTTTGTGAAGTGAGTTTGCAGGGTTTTTTTTTTCAAATGACACGAGAACATGGATCTTTTTGTTATTTAATTGATTAGGAAATATTTTTGTTATTTTAATGTAAAAATATATTTATTATTGAAAGTATTATTAAAAGTTTATTAAAAATATAAAAAGATAAAGTAATTCCCTTATGTGTGATGGGCATGATCCCTGGGCGTCTCTTGTGGCATGGGGCTAGATTTCACACTATTAATTATTGCACAATCCAAATTCCTACTATTTTTGTTGTTTTTTATAATAACAAGACAAAATAACTTCTTTTAACTCAGCTCATCGATGTAAAACTAAGGGTGCGTTTAAATCGTGGACAAGCATGAGAGGTGCAATGACGTAAACTATATGGCATTCCTTCCCCACTGCTGATGCAACTCCTTCCCATAGTTACCAAGAAATGAAATGGATACAAAGAGTGATGCATAAAGCTGAAGCAGAGAAATGAGTGCTAAAAAAGTAGTAGGAAGCGGAAACCCGGATACTGTTGCCTAGAGATTACGCGAGTGCATGAAAAAATAAAAAGAAAGCACATAACAAGTAATATGAACTAGGGGTAGAAGAAAATAAAAAATGATGCAAAGACAAATAAAATGTTGGATTAATTTATGTCTCAAAATTATGCATTCACCTAGGTAAAACTATTGACTTGACTTTGACCAAGCCACCTAGTTAGGCTAAGCTCATGGTCATGGTTAATTTGTATATAACTCTTTACACTTTTTCAAATTGATTGGTAGAAGAATTGATTATTGACTGTTATACACTTAAATGAGTTGGATCTTATATGACCGTTGGATACTTGTTAGTTGTTTTCAGACCGTTAGCTTCTAGCCATTGTCATATGATCATTATACATTTATTTGTGATCATTGAACATTTATTTGTAATAGTTAGATATAAGAGAAATCCTTTGTGATATGTATCCTCTTCATTCTCTTTATCTTATCCCTCTCCTTTCTTATCTAAAGCTACTCAAAGGTGAATGTGTCATGGTAAGTGGCATTCATAGTGTGCAGGTTGAGGTCGTGTTTAACGCGAAAAGAGTATCTTGAAAGTAAAGTTGCAATCAACCCTATTGTACCATGGAATCAATTCTAGAGGAGCAACTATTGTTTTAAAAAATCACTCGTATGTGTGTCTCCAAGCTATTTTTTGTTTGTTTTATCTAATTTTATAAAATATAACCTATATAAAACCAAAAACACAAGCTTGTTATAAAATATTTTAATTTTCTAATATGAAAAACATAAAAAATGAGGGAAAAGCTAATGCAAGAAACAAGAGAGAAACAAATCAATTTAAGAAATGAAAGGAAGATGATTTCTTAATAAAGGAAATCGAGTTTCTCATATTTTGAAAGTGGGTTTCCCAAAGCTTCCCCTTTTTTTGGGAAAGCTAAGAGTTTCCTTCTTACATAACAAGCTTTCGGGCAAGAAGCTTTTGAGTTACTATGCTCTATATACTGCAAAGTCTAGCTCAACGAGCACAACACAAAAAGCCATCTAATTTATCAGCTATTTACAGAAATTGACCTAACACTTCAGTTTTTACATTTAACTTTCTTTTTTAAGTTATGTTTCAATGACATGTCTGGTCTTGATATCAGCCAATTAACCTTGTTTTAGGCAAACAAAGCAACTAAAACGATGTCATGTTTTATTTATTCAATAGAAGATCATGCGCCCTCATTCCCAAGCCCACCTTTTAGAGAGAGAGAGATCCCAGTTGTCTGCTACTTTATGGTATCTCTACCGTAGAAATAGAATGAAGGAAAAGAAAGATCAAATATGCTAGTATTAAAATCTTTTATTGCTAATACTAGGAAATCTAAGGAGAGACAAACAAAATAAATAGGCATTCTACGTATCCATTGTCCAAAGTGAAACAGTTTTTATGAGCTGTATAAAAAAAACAAACTTCATAAAAGCCGATATATAAATGACAATTATTGAGTTTTTTGGCGGTTACAGTAAGACAACCTATATCAAAATATGAGATAAAAGTTAGAAATTAACTTATTTAATAGAGTTGATCCACTAAGGTATTGAGCAGTGGTGTAGTATCATATCCCAAGGAGATTAAGTCCTTTTTTCTTACTGAAGAAAGTCTTTTTCGAAGATTCTATATAAATTTCTAAATGAAACCGAGATAGTTAACTTCCAGAAAACTCTAACAATAGAGGGAGATATATGTGCTTCATTCTTCTGAGAGTGGGAGAAGAGATAAAACTGATTATTGTTCCAAATCAGAGTTTGAAACAATTCCTTGAAACATACATGTGACGGATAAACTCTTGTAACAATGCCATCATATTTCATTTATATTTGCTTAACAGAGAAAAAAAAAGAACATGAAAAAATTTTCACGAGGTACAACTGGCAATTCCTTATTTCTTTCTTAAGGAATCGACCATGGATTAATTCCTCTTTCATTTGTAGGTATTGAATATATCCAAAAATTTGAGCTTCATATTATTCTTACCAATAGACATGTTAGAGCCAGAGGCATCCCAATCAGATTAAATGGGATGAGTTTTTCATTCTGAATATATATGTAAAATCGTAATTTTGATCAGCATACACCTCAAAGTTCATAGGTGAAAAGGAGGTAATTTTGAGCTCCCTATTATGCTCATTAGGCTTAACATTGAATTAATTGGGTATTCACCTTATCAATGATAAAATCAATGGTTGGTTTTATTTCATACTCGAATCAGGCTTGCTCGGTGAATACCTTGGTAGAAGATATGAATTCTTGGAATTGAGGCTTATTCGTTCTTAAATAGGTGTGTAATTCAATAAGAAATTTTCTTACCCATCCAATTTCTAATTGATCAAGATATCCATTTGTTTTGGTATAAATAATAACTATTTGTTCGTCCACCACAATAGGGAATGATTAGGATTGTTTGAGTAATTGTTGGCCTCCTTCTAATTGATTATGAATAGCTTTATCTAGGTCAGAAGTGAATTGTGCAAGGGCTTCTAACTTTGCAAATTGAGCCTGTTCTAATTTTGCTTTGTCAGCTACTTGTTTCATGGCTTTTATTTGAGTTATAGATCCTACTATGGGGACAGAAATACCCACACTAATGACCGGATGGATTAAAGCATTGAATAAATGTGTAGATAAGAAGATTTGTTGTTAGGACCCGAACTTAGGGAATGTTGGTCGTGCAGATTTTGATAAGCTGGGCATGAGGCATGGCTAAGGAGAGGTGTGCACCATGTGGGGGAGATACGTGCAGCATTGGGGGAGAGAGAGAGAGGCATGTCTCCTAGATGACTGCACAATGAAGCATGTGGTGGATTGAGGGTCGACAGCAAGGGAGGAAGAAATGCATTCCCTCCAGATCGATGATAGATGTAAAAGAAGAGGTGAGGGGGAAATGTGTTCCCTCAATGAATCAAGAAGCAAACCAAGAACAAAGCTTAAAGAAATTTTTTAATAAACTTTATTGAAAATGACTTAATCCTATACACTTATTTATAGATTATTGAAATCTCTCTCCAATAGTGATGCTTCTACTGTATCTGCTCAAGCATCCCCGCCCATATACTCAGCTATGGTCGAAGGAGACCGTCTATACATGACCTGAAATGGGGTCGCTTGTATGGCAGAGTGGTAGGTCATGTTATATGGCCACTAGGCCCACGGGAGGAGTCTCACCCACACCTTGGGTCTGTCACCCAGAAGGTGTAGAGATAGTCTTTCAAGCACCGATTGAACATCTCAGTCTGGTCATCCGACTAGGGATGATATACAGTACTCATCGCGAGCTTTGTCTCCTATTGTCAAAAGAACTATATCTAGAAGGTATTGATGAACACATTGCATACAAATAACTCTCAATGGACTTGGCAGTATATGAGTGAGCCATGGCTAGGAAGTGATCATACTAGGATAGGCAATCCACTATCGCCATGACAACGGACTTTCCTTGCATGGCGGGAAGCCCATCAATATGTCCTCCAAAACACGGTGCAGTATAGGTAAGTGTTGTAACAATCCTGAGGGAGAGGTTCCCTTATACTTGACTTGCTGGCACGTATCACATCATCTCACTACCTACCAAACATGTTTCTTTATCCTCTTCAACGCAAACTCCTTGCTCAATCTCTGTTAAGTCTGATACACTCCCTTATGTCCCGTTGTCGAAGTAAAGTGGTACTAGTCTATAAGGAGGGTCGTAAGACCAAATTCAGGATGAACCACTATCCATCCAGAGTGCATCAATAAATTGCCTTGGATTTCAAACCTGGGAGCCTCCCCTCTCTGAATTTGCATCCTAATCAAAGAGAGGAAGTTGTGCACCGCATACTTCTGTTGAAGGTCATTGTGGTCACACTGAGGCATGTCAGGTTGTTCTTGTATCCCCGCCATAAGAGGGCGCCTGCCACCTGGTTATTGGGTCCCTTAAGGTACTAAATCTCAAAGTTATAATCGAGGAGCTTTAAGATCTACTTCTACTCGGTCGGAGTGCACACTCATTGCTAGAGCATATACTTAAGACTCTGATGTTGGCCAATCAAGTATGGTTGTCATTTGTCAACTGCCAGGACGATGGCCATGAACTCCTTCTCGTACATGGACATGCCTTGTTTCTCAATTGTGATGACCTTGCTAAAATAGACTAAGGGGTGTTTCTTCTATGTGAGAACAAACCCTACCCCTATCTCGGATGCATCATTCTCAACCATGAAGGTCTTCATGAAATCTGACAGGGCCAACATATGCGCTTGAGTCATGGCATCCTTTAGGGACTTGAAGGTCATGGTAGTCTCTTGGCTCCAGTCGAAGGCATTCTTCTTTAGTTTGGCAGTCAAGGGGTAGGCAATATGAGCATACCACTGAATGAATTTGAAGTAGGACCTTGTAAGGTTGAGGAATCTCCATAGTCCCTTGAGATACTAGGGCACTGGCCAGCTCTGTATCACCTCGACTTTCTCGAGGTCCATCTCCATACCATGGCTTGAGATGATGTGTCCCAAGTAGTGAACATGTGCCTGACCAAAGTTGCATTTGGTTTGCTTAGAATATAATTGATGCTCAATGAAGGTCTCTAGGGAAATTCGCAGATGTCGCATATGGTTTTCTAAAGAAGGGCTGTAGATTAAGATGTCATCAAAGAAGACCAATATGAACTGTCGAAGGTAAGACCAAAAGACATCATTCATGTGATCCTAGAACATTGCTTGAGAGTTGGTAAGACCGAAGGGCATTATCATAAACTTGCTGTAGTCGTCAAATGTCTGGAACGCAGTCTTTGGGACGTCATCTGGGACCATAAGGATCTTGTAAGACCTAGCTCGATCAAGAGGGGTGGGCTCGAACCTAGCCAAGCCCGGCCAGGTTGGGAGGATAAATATCAAAAAACAAAATTAAATAAAGAAAAAAGGGGGGAGACAATTCCTCCAAATGAGGAATCGCTTCTCCCTCTCTCCTACGAGAGGGGGCAAGGATAATTCTCACCCTTCGCATGATTTTGAGAGGTGGGGAGCTATCCCCACCCACCATGAGGACTCTATAAGAGCCCTCATTGTGCGTCCTCCTACCCACACTAGATCAGATAGAGAAAAAAAGAGATTAAGATCTAGAGAAAGGAGTTTGGGAGAACAAGAGAGAGGAGGGGCGTTGCCGACAGAAGAAGCTGCCATTGGCATGTAACAACCCCCTTCCCTTAATGTTTTCTGTTTTGCAAGAGAGGTCGATAGATGGATGTGGTCAAAGGATGGGTCATGTCGCTCCACCTCAACCGCCAGCAATTGATAATGGTTGCTGGTGTCCTAGTTATGGGTGTAGGGTTGCACCGAGGATGGCAGGCTGGTGTAGCCAAGTCTTGATTGCATCCGGTCTGCAGATCGAGTCAGTAGGCTGAGTTGGTTTGGGTGCAAACCAAACCAAGAGGAGCCACTTTTCTTGGCTGGAAGTTTTTTTGTCGATGAATATGATATTGAGGAATATAAATTGAAACCCGAGGCTAGTATGAAGGAGAAATAACTCAGTTTGTCGAGTAGTTTTGATATCGAATTTTGATAATGAAATTTTTTTAGATGAGAAGAATGTAATACCCATAATTTTTTTACAGTTATTAAACAAATAAAAGATGAAAGAAAAATATCCAAAATTATTTGGTACATAACCATAACTAAATTTCACGAACAAAATTTCTTTAAGGGGGAATAATATAATATCTGTGATTTTTTATAATTATTAAATAATTAAAATATATATTTTATATCTCAATTATAGCATTTATTTTAATTTAAATATTCATCTTAAGAGTTTAATATGAATGCCAATTCAAATTTGAATTACACATTAATTTGACTCTTATGAGAATTTGAATTTGAATTTAATTAACTATGAATTTGCATTTAGAATTTAATTTAATTTAAATGTAATTTAATATGAATTTAGATATGGGATTTGAATTTGAATTTGATTTAGAAGTAATTTGGATTTGGATTAAATGTAAAGTTACTTAAATGAATTTGGATCTAAATTGGATTTGGAATCAGATATAGAAATCAATTAGAATTTAATTAGGAATTCAATTGGAATGGAAATAGGAAAATAAACTTTATTTAATGAAGCAAGTAGGATCCCAAGAGGGGGAGTTCCCCTATGTGGGCCCTTCTTACTTGGCAAATCTCCTACTTTGTTATTTTTGAAATTCTTAGAAACTTCTACTTTAAACTAAAGTCAAAAATCTAATTTATTTCCTAATTTAAATCATAGACTAATCAACTAAAGGACTTGAGAATTAAATTAAATTGAAATTAATCAAGTAAGGGAGTTCCACGGGTGGGACGTTCCCCCTTGTAGACCCCTCTTGATTGGTTATATGCTTCTATATTATATTTAAAAAAAAGTCAAAAGAAATTTAAAACGTTCCTAAATTCAAAACAATTCTAAGGCTTAGGTATTTCAAAATTTTCTTACGTTATTTAAGTAGTCAAATTAGCTTAGGATTTTGGAAAAAGAAGCAATTAGAAAATTGGGGAATAGGTAGAGGATATGAAGCTTTCCTATTGGGATTGAAATCCCATGAAGTCCCTATAAAAGGTGACCCCATTCTTGCTCCCCCCCTCCTATTGGAATCTCTCTAGCCTCTCTCCTATTTTGTCTCTCCCTTCTTTCTTGTCTTTCTTTTTATTTCATGCCCCTTTGAAGTCCATTGGAGGTCTGGAGCTAGTGTAGTTGAACCTCTGATGGTGGTGCAAAGTAGACAAGGAGGAGAACCACTTGGTAGTTCCAGTTTTCGGTTTTCTTCTTCAGGTTTTAGTCTTTTGAGGTAAGGTCACACTAACCATATATCTGCATAGAGCCAATATGCATAGACATAATGTAGAGTATTCACATATGCATATTGATATGCTCAAATCAACCATGTATACTACATAGGATTGATATGACATCGGTCATGGTAAATTAAGGCTCCAAAACATTTTTTTGTGAAAAACAATTTTGGACTTAAGCCTATACACCTATTTATAGATTACATAAAAGGACAAAAAGGTAAAAGTATAAGAGACATCTCAACCTATATAGGATTTTAGGCTGGTTGACCTTCACATTCCTATCTTTGGAGGTCTTCTCTCTCTTTCTCACAATCACAACCTAGATGAGACTCTAGGTTGGGCAGTTTCTTGGAAACCTCTTGTTCAGATCCAAGGACGTCATCTGGGTCAGATCTGGTTTGTCCATCTGTAATGAAAATTACATTAGTGAGAATATAAGTTGAAACTTCCTCAAATTGAGTCTCAACTATTGGTAAACTCGCCATACTTCCTTCGCCTAAATGACAACTTTGTTTAGTTGTTCTTTCCAAAAGGCAAAAATGTAAATAAAAATTGTCTGCTAGATATGCTCCGTGATTTGGTGGTCTTTTTAATAGAAGAGGCATTTGGCAATAAGCTTGTGTCGATTTGGAAAGATCCTTATAAATTATTAAGGTATGTCATTCATGGTATATAAAATATTCAATTAGAGCTACTCCTATTTAAGGAACACGGTATTATAATGTAATTGACAAATCCACCATTTTCGCTATCACAATAGTGTAATCTATTGTTCCCCATTCCTGAAAAGTAGTCACTATTTGAGACACGAAAGATGCTTTTTGACCAATGTCTACATAAACGCATATGACATTTTTATATTTTTTATTGAGAATAGTATCTATAGCTATTATTATTTTATTGGTTTGTATGTCTCCAATAATCAATTCTTGTTGACCGTGTCTTATAGAGATCATTGAATCAGTAGCAATATGCATTGTTTGAAGAGGCTCTTATACGGAACATCTCAAAATAATACTTGGAATGAGAGACTCAATTAACCAATATTCGGAAGCTAAAATTTAACCCCTCACATCAATTGGTTTAGCTAGAACATTTATAACATGACCCAAATAAGCCTCACTCACTAGTATTTGAGAAATTCGTCATGTTGCTTTTACATAACTACCCTCTTGTATCATTAAGTTGTCTTGGAGAAATACTTATTGTGCCTTCTTCAAATTCTACTAATTCACCTGCCAAAAGTAACTCATCCATTTTTTTTCTATGGAAAAGACATAAGAAATGTGTGATCACCATCCATGTTCCGATCCAAATAAATATTCTTTATGTCTATCCCATCGGTCTGACATGCATACTATGTTCTCTAGTCTGTGAAGTGATTTTTTGATCTCTCGAAGGGATAGGATGCTTTCTTTCGACCTTAATTTGGCTAGTTTTCTAGTGGAACTTCATTAGAGTTGGCCACATCTGACATTCACCATGGACCGACCTCAAAAGACTCATAATTATAGATTTGCATCTTCATCAGAATCTTCATGACAAGATGCAATGATGAGAGAAATGAGAAGACCCAACAAGCTCAGGAACGCAGTGTTGAGATAAGGCCATACGCCAGAAAGTATAGCGAAAGAATTTCCAAAACCAAAAGTGATTGGTAGAATGGTAATGAAAAGAAAAAGACTTCATTCTCTCTTCTAAGACTGCATGACAAACAGGAAAGCATAAAAAGACTACCCCTCTATATAGATAGTAGTCGTCAGTATACCATGCTTGTCATGAGAAATGTTGAAAACAAGAGTGACTCCTACTCAAAGATCATCATTGGTCTTTCGTATGTAGTGGCTTGGTAAGGTTAACTATTATATAATGAACGAGAGAAAGAATAACTATTTCAAAAGCATGTTATCTCACCCATTCTTGTCATCAACCTCTTTCTTTGACACTTTCTCGTTAGACTAGACTATTCTACCTGAAAAAGTCTTGATGTCAATCCTACGTGACGATTGTTCTTCTCTTGCTTGTTATATTGTAATTTCTAGTTATAGAGAAAGATCCTTCATGAAGAACTTATCACTCTTAATTCTTGGGTTCAAGAATTCTCCTATAACTTAAGTGACACAATAAAGTTTTTTTTATTCTCTTATTAACCAATTTATGTATTTGATTTTGTTCGCCCCACTCTTGGGATTTAATGATTGCTTCATTATACAAAGATTTTGGATTTGTTTGTAAAGGTAAGATGAGTCATCGAGTTTTTCAACCACACAATATGTAATCACTCATTTTATGAATTTTATGTGGTTTGGCTAGTTGCCTACATCCATGATACTCCTTCTCTCATGCACATTTATGAGAGGGAGGTTCCCTTTATTTAATCATGTTACATAATCGATGGAGATCTTATCAAGATGATAAGATTTGATTTTGCTAGCCCACATTTATTGTTGGTTGATTTTACAAGGAAAGCCAATAACAAGTTTATCTTTATCCTTTCCAACTGCACGTTATTGAGCAGAAGTTATCCTTAAGTTATCCTTATCTTTTTGGACTGTTCTGGACCATTTGACCTCTGACATGGATCTAGACCATTTGGATTGTGGGACATATATGGATCTGGACCATTTGAGTCATGCTAACGTTAGGCCAGACAAGGACCAGCTGATCCTTCTTCAATATGCCCCCTCAAGCTAATACCCACGAGATTAAGCTTGTCTCTCAACTGACTGAATCGTGGACCACTCAAGGGTTTTGTGAGAATATTTGCAAGCAGTTCTTGCGAAGGGACAAATTTAACTTTTATTTCTTGCTTAGCTACCTTTTCTTTGACAAAATGAAAGTCTACCTCTATATGTTTAGTCCTACCATGAAAAAATAGGATTGGCAGATAGATAGGTTGCTCCAAGATTTCTACACCATATAATTAGAGATTTAGACTCCAGATTGTCTAACTCAAACAACAATTTTGATCGCTTACATGAGGCTTAGAGGCCAAGATCCAAAACCTCTTTTCTTGATTTAACATATCATAGATAACAAAATCAGGAAGAGGTGTCATAGTGGTGATCATGGTCACAAAGCTCTCATAGTCCGATGTTAGACCATTTAGAGTGTATCTATATCATTGTTGGATACTCTTTCATCAACAACACATAATGAATTCACCAAAAACTTAATCTCATTCAGATAGTCTGACATATCATTTTTCTTAATGTTTTGCAAATCTCGCTTGAGCTGCAATATACATAGACTTAAGTGGGATGCATACGAGCATTCTATGGCAATCTAGGCCTAATGTGTAGTAGGTATGTGAATGATTTATGAAAGCATAAATTCACATGTTGCTTTAATCCAACTCAGGGCAAGCTGATTTGCCCTCTTCCATAAAACATATTCAGGATTTAGAAATTGAGAAGAGTCATTACCTTGAACAAATTGAACACGGGCTTGAGATGTTCTGTCCACATTATTAGATCTTTCAAGTACATAACGGACTCAATCTAAGATTTTCACAAAAGATAATTGTTGGGGTTTAGTTTGATGAAAACTAGACTCGAGAAAGCATTCCATTAAATAGCCTAGTTTGGAGCTAACGATTCTGCACAGATCAATGAAGAAGATGTCATTGACTCTGATACCATGTAAAGGTAAGATGAGTCAACGAGTTTCTTAACCACACGATAATGCACTCACGATAACATGAAAGAGAGAAAAAACAAAAAAGCAAATGAATTTTATGCGGTTCAGCTAGTTGCCTACGTCCATGATACTCCTTTTCTCATGCACATTTATGAGAAGGTGGTTCCATTTATTTAATCATGTTACATAATTGATTGGGATCTTATCAAGATGTTAAGATTTGGTTTTGTCAGCCCACATTTCTTGCAAATCCAATAACAAGTTTATCTTTATCTTTTTCAACTACATGTTGTTGAGCAAAAGCTATCCTTATCTTTTTGGACTGTTTTGGACCATTTGGCCTCTGACATGGATCTAGACCATTTGGGTTGTGGGATGTATATGGATCTGGACCCTTTGAGCCATGCTAATGTTGGGCTGGATAAGGATTAGCTAAACCTTTTTCAACACGCCCCCTCAACCTAATCTCCATGAGATTAAGCTTGTCTCTCAACTGACTGAATTGTGGACCACTCAAAGGTTTTGTGAGAATATCTGCAAGTTGTTCTTGAGAAGGGATAAATTTAACTTCAATTTCTTGCTTCACTATCTTTTCTCTGACAAAATGAAAGTCTACCTCTATATGTTTAGTCTCGGCATGAAAAACAAGATTGGTAGATAGATAGGTTGCTCCAAGATTAATACACCATATAATTAGAGATTTAGACTCCAGAATGCCTAACTCACACAACAATTATTGTAACCATTGCTGTTTTGAATCTCCTCCAACTAATGCTTTATATTGCTTTTGTATTGAACTTAGCAATTGCTTATTGCTTGGAGGCTTTCCAAGAAAATAGGTTTGAACCAAAATAAGAGAGATAACCACTTGTGGACTTTTAGTCATCTGGAGATCCAGCCCAATTGGCATCAGTGTAGGCAAACAATACAAAATTATTTGATTTTGGATATTTGGAGGCCCAGATTTATAGTACCCTTGAGATACCGTAAAATGCACTTCACAAGCAACCAATGAACATATGTGGGATCATGCATGAATTGACATGCTTTATTTACAGCGTAAGATATGCCTGGCCTAGTGGAAGTCATATATTGAAGAGCTCCTACAATATTATGATAATGAGTCAGATCTTTAAGTTTTTCACCTTCAAATCTGGATATCTGAATATTAGTTGTAGCAGGAGTCATAAGTGTTTTACAATTTTTCATTCATGTTTTGACAAGCATGTCATTATATATATATATATATATATATATATATATATATATATATATATATATATATATATATATATATATATATATATATATATATAATTTCGTGTTAACGAATTCACCTCTCCCATCAGAATGGAATTTTTTAATAGACTGCCCCCACTTCCTTTTCAACAATTTTTTTGAAGTTTTGAAAGCAACCAAAAGCATTCAATTTTTTTGACTAAAACAAATAACCAAGAAAATCTAAAAAAGTCATCAACCATGAGAAAAGCAAGTGGGGCATGAATGATTTCTAGCCGAGCACTGAGAAAAATAGTCAACCAATAGTATCTATATCCTTCTCTTGATGCAACTAAAGCTGGTTCCCAAAGGTTGGCATGAATAATTTCTAGCAGAGCGCTAGAGACATGATTAGAGCCTTCAAAGGGAATCTTATGCATTTTTTCAATAATGCATGAAGAACAGAATTCATCACTTTTATCACCCATAGAATTTAAATAACTATTTTGTCTTAAAAATAATAAAATTTTATGTGTAGGGTGACCAAGCCTAGTGTGCCAGACTTTAGAAGAGGAAATTTTCTCCGCAACATTAGTCGTACCCTTCTAAATTGTGCTCTCTTATTGGCTAGACGTACATCCCTGACTTAATCGGGCCGCTTTGAATGATTCTTCCTTTATGACAATCCTTCATATAAAATTTGTGATAATAAAACTCAAAAAAACATTTATGATCTCTAGCAAGCTTAGAAACGGAGATTAGATTTTTTTTACATTGGGAATAGGCAATACATTCTTCAAAATTAAAGACTTGTTTTTTTTAGGGTAGAATAACATTACCAATGTTTGTGATGGGGACGTTATTGCCATTAGCTACCATTATACCATCTATGCCGAGGTAGTCTTCTTTATTTGTCAAATTGCCTTCATCGGTAGTCATATGGTGGGACACTTCACTATAAGGGTACCAGTTCGGATCAACTGCATTGTTCAGGGCCATAGCTACGAAAGCCATGGGAATATCATAACACTATCAGGCAATGTGATTTTTTCTTTCATAGAATCGACAAATAACTTGTGATTCTCCACGGTTTACCCCCATTAAGTCTATCATGCTGACCACCATCATTTTGCTAAAAGTTTTGATTTCCTCAACCAAAAATTTTATTATGACCATGATAACTAGGGGTGGCAATGGGGTCGGGTTGGCGGGTTGGCGTGTCAGCATACCTCAACCTGAACCCGACCCATTTATTAAACGGGTCGGCTGTGGCAAACACGAACCCGACCCGTTTAATAAACGGGTAACCCGACATGACCCGCCAACCCATTTAATAAATGGGTTGGGTCGGGTAAACGGGTTTTCAGGTTCGCGGGTCAGGTTGGCGGGTTGACGGATCGGGTTGGCAGGTAGGCAGGTTGGCGGGTCGGGTTGACAGGTCAGGTTGGCGGGTTGACGGGTCGGGCAGACGGGTTGGCGGGTTGACCCACCCGCCTAACCCGTTTATTAAACGGGTTGGCATACCCCCAACCCGAACCCGACCTGTTTAATAAACGGGTTACGCGGGTCGACCCGTTTATTAAACGGGTTGGCTTAAGCCCAACCCGAACCCGCCTAAGAGGCGGGTTGGCGGGTCGTGTCAGAAATTGCCACCCCTAATGATAACTTGTGATTCTCCACGATTTACCCCATTAGATGCTAACCACCATCATTTTGGTAAAAGTTTTGATTTTTTTGATCAAAATTTTTTTTATGACCACGACCACAACCATGATAAAAATTCCCACGACCTCTTTTTTGTTGAGTGAAAAATGTTGTGTTTGAATTTTGATCGCTTATATGAAGCTTAGGGGCCAAGATCTGAAGCAGTTTTTCTTGATTTAACATCATCTCATAGATAACGATGTCATGGTGGTAGCCACCATGGTCACAAAGTTATCATAGTCCGATGTCAGATCATTTAAAGTGTATCCAAGTAGAATATTGTAGGATACTCTCTCATCAACGGCACACAATGAATCAGCCAAAAACTTAATCCCATTCAAATAGTCTAACATATCATTTTTCTTAATGTTTTGCATCTCTCATTTGAGCTACAATATACATAGACTTGAGTGCAACGTATACGAGCATTCCAAGGCAATCCAAGCCTCACATGTAGTAGGTATGCGAATAATTTGTGAAAACACAGATTCACATGTTGCATTAATTCAACTCAAGGCTAGCTGATCTGCCCTCTTCCACATAGCATGTTCAGGATTTAGAATTTGAGAAGTCATTACCATCCACAATCTTTATCAGATCTTGCGAGTACATAACGGACTCAATCTGAGATTTTCACAAAAGGTAATTGTTATGGTCTAGTTTGATGAAAACTAGACTCGAAAAAAACATTTTATTGAGTAGCCTAATTTTGAGCTAACGATCATGTGGAGACCAGAAATGATTGGAGGAAAAGGATTCATGTGGAAGACTCAAAATGAATTTCTTTTTTGGTTCATATCGCTGAGCCCAATTGTTTTGGGATGAAGGCGTAGTTGTTGTTGTTGATCATGTGGAGACCGATGAAGAAGATGCCATTGGCTCTGATACCATGTAAAGGTCAAACGAGTCACTGAGTTTCTCAACCACACGATAATGGAGTCACTCACGATAACAGGAAAGAGAAAAAAACAAAAAGCAAATGAATTGTATATGGTTCTGCTAGTTGCTTACCTCCACGAAACTCCTCTCATGCACATTTATGAGGTGGTTCCCTTTATTTAATCATGTTACATAACCGATTATGATCTTATCAAGCGGTTAAGATTTCATTTTGCCAGCCCACATTTCTTGCAGACCCAAGAACAAATTTATCTTTATCCTTTCCAACTGCTATCCTTATCTTTCTGGATTGTTCTGGATCATTTGACCTCTGACATGGATCTGAACCATTTGGATTGTGGGACGTATATGGATCTGGACCATTTAAGTCATGCTAACGTTGGACTGGATAAGGATTAGCTGAACCTTTTTCAACATTGTTCAGAATGAGAATTATATCCGGTCTCATTTCTACTTTTCCCATTGTTCTAGATACAATTTTGAAATATTGGATCTTTCATTATTTAAATAGTGTCTCCTTGTCATTTTTTATCATTCACTGAATGAGTGAACTGAATAATCTGACAACATGAAGAAAATTGTAGTGTCACTTTGTATATAAACCATTCAAAATCTTACCCAATCTTTATGCTTTTACTCGAATACAAGTACAGGAACAGCTAATGCTCGAGCTCCTTTGAAGAAAAAATTTGCATATTATAATTATCACCTGTAAACTTCTAGTGAGAAATAAAGTTCAACAATGTTCGTGCTCAGCCTCCCTCTTGCAGCTAAATCATTGAAACACGAAGGTGCGCACAAATAAGCTACACCAAAAATGAAACAAATAGGAGCCTAACATTTTCAATTACGATAGACAGCCCAAACTTAGCTTCTGGTCTATAGCACAAAAGCTTCTGCTGACTTTAAAGGATACATCATCAAAAGAATGGAGCAGCATGCTTCTCAAACCAGCATCTTTCAGCATGAAATGAGAACTAGGAACAGACAACTCCCGTGTAAATTACATGTCTGGTTGACCACGTATCGCCCTCTGCTTTACAATCTCCCCCCGATTTTAGCAAACCTTCTTGCAACTCCAAAGATCACTGCTTTGGTCAAAAGCCCACGGTCGATGCTGCAAGCAAGAGCCACAGCACCACCAACAATCAAAATTTTGGGTATATTTGCCCCCCATGGTTTTTGGGGGTTTTCTAGATCTGCTTCTGATGAATCCACCAAATCCATTGGCCTCAAATAATCTGGATCAACTTTGGTGTTAATCTGTGCCATTGCTGCACAATGTAAGAGTGGTTCTTCTGTCTCCCTTGCAGCCTGATAAGCACGGAGGCCCGGTTCAATCTTCTTGACAGCACCCCACATCCCCTGACGAACACCAAGTTTGGCAATTTCCCATGGGATGCCCATGTCTTCATGATGAAAGAGAAGCACTTCACATGCAGTCAGTTGCCCATCGCCTCTCCTAGATTCCACTGTTTTGAATATTGTTACAGTTGGTGTTCAGAGAAACATAAATGATGCTCCACAAAAGGGATGGTGGTTTGGGAAGAAAGAGAGGAAACATAATGCAACTAGTTTACCTGCTCGAATGCACCAACTTGAATAGTACAAATCGACCCGTCTTGGCTTCTTCTGCCTTGGTAAGGAGGGGTATGCTACTCCCTGAAATATTAGGAAGCATCATAATTTAGCAAAATAATATGCAAGAAAAACTGGAGATAAAGTGCATGGGACTATGAGACAGGTTAAGATATGGTGCCAAGGGCTAGCTCCTAAGCTAAGCCAACAGTATTAAAAGCTCATCTGGATTGTAAAGGCTACTCATATCATCATAAGAACTCCTAGAAAAAACAATGAAGGAACAAAGTCATCTAGACCACTGTGATATGGACAATATTTTTCCCTTTTTTTTTCTTTTGGCAGTTATGGCAACAAAATCACAACGTTAGCTGCAATTAAACTAATGTGCAAACGCCTGCATAGGCTTTGTAGAATTGGGTAGCACCATTTAAAACTCTTGCTTCTTCATAAACTACGAGAAAATGAGTCATATATTCAATCCCTTGATGTTAATAGAACATTGAGAAAGATTTGTACTTGAAAGGCGCAGATCATTTGTCACACAATCAATGAATAGATAGCAACCTGTTTCATCGGAGCATATCTAAATGTTTATGGCACCTAAAAGTTGACATGACATGCCATGAACACTGGAAAAGAGAGGACCTTACGGTATACCCCCAAGGTTTCCATAGGATTCAATATGAAATATAGCTGATGAAATACAACTACAGAAGCACAGATTTTCTGCTTCAAATATATAAAACAAAAGATAAACTATATTTGATGCAATGTAAAAAAAAAATCATTAACAGATGACAGGTTCAAAGGTGATGGCGTAAAGGAAGTCTTAAAAAACAGACAGTTCCATCGAAGCAGGGGGGAAAGTAAGAACAGAGAAAAAGAGGATTTCTAAGAGATTGCAAGGCACCTACATATTTTGTTTACTCAATCTAGTAAAAGTGTAACTGCAAACTAGAAAAAAAGCTGTAATGCAGAACTCCAAAAACTGTTTCATAAATGTTACACATGCAAATTAAATTGACTGTTCATTTCACTAATTACTCTGAGCTGGCAATGAATCAAAGATCAGCAGAAGGATGTGATTAGGTATGATACTTCTAGGTGATATGGATGAGATTGATATTCAAATCTTTCTTCTTAGAAGATATTCTTTTGACCCCACAAGAGGGATCACCACCCAATAGCATGCTGCAGCAGAAGCATAGCTCCATGTTTCTTCCAAAGAATTTCCTAATTGTGTCAGAGACTGCAGGTTCTCTATTTTTCATGAGTGTAATTTTTGCAAAACAAGTATGAGATACTTCATGTCTATACTTGATAATATATGACATAAAAGTTTACGTAAAACATTTCAAGTAGTTTTAGTCTTCAACATCCAATATCAACAGAACACAAACGGCACTTGCAATTGCATCCAAACAAAACCAAAGGGATATGTTTTCCATCCAAGTCCGAGTACCATATGTCTTTAATCAACCCAATTAAAACTTCAAGCACAAAACAGAGGCAGATGTGGGAGACTATTATAATAAAATCACAATAAGTAAGAAGTATATCAAGACCAACAAATTGAAGCTAATAAATACTCTTCAGTGTCTTCACGATACTAGACTACAAAGAAACCAAACTTTTAGTAAACCAAATGTTCAGAAAGGGTCAAATGAAAAAAATAAAACTTTTTGACTTTCCAATAGATTTAATTTGTCCACTTCATGACTACGAATATCCACTTTCTGTTTTATTTTCATTTAGAAGGACCTTTAAAACTCTTTCCATGTTTAGTACTGGAAACTGGAAAGTGAAAATCATCACATCTCATTTGGCCAAAACATTCATCTACCACTTAATGCTATTTAGTGGTCTCAAGGCACAACCTTTTAAGACAAATATCCATCTCAATTGACCATCTACATTGCTCTCATCTGAAAATATCCATTCTACCTTTTCATGCTATTTACAGTTCTCAAAGTATGTCCTTTTGTTAGAAACAAGTCACATAGTGTCACAGTTTGTTCCTCTACTAAATCAAGATGTTGCCACAAATTTCAATTTTCATCTAATCCTCCAAATTTGTTGACCAGCATTTTGTGAGTAGAAAAATAACGATCAAAGTAACATTTCACCATTTAATCAATCAAGACTGATATATATTCTCTTTCTCTTGAGATACTGTAAAAGATTAATTAAATAAGCATATAATTAGATTCCAGAAAATTTATCCACATAAATGAAATGTCCTGCCTTCTTCATAAAAGGAGAAGACTCAGCCTACATCTCCAGTCACCATCTTATTTTGTGTTCTGACTCGTGGCAAATTGTCATCAACCTGCGATATCAAGTTTCAAATTGGACAAATGATATTAAATCTTCACTTGAGACCTGCTCATGGTTATCTTAAGCTAACTCCAGAATTTAGAAGATTAACATGTAACAGGCTAACAGCTCATATAGTGGCTGCCACCAAAGATGAAAAGACATGCATCTTGCTCCTAGTGGCCCTCCAGTCTTCCACGCTTACACATATCAGATGTAATTGGTTTCATCCCCTCTATGTATTTGGTTTCTTCATCAGAATAATGAAATTGGTGTTATTCCATAGATTGAGGCATGCACCACATGAAAGTTTCCATTAAGATGAGAAAATCGATATGCCACGACAACAGTATGACTAGCAGCTAATTGATTATTTAGCATAAATGCAATCAAGGGGTGGGATATGCAAACAACCTTAGCTATTCAACGGAGTCTTGTAGCTCCTTTCCATACCTTTGTCACACAGTAATATGACCCTCCTGATTGCCATATCCGGCGACCTATTATGTATTCGCGGTCGCTACAGAAAAAGGGAAACTGCCAAAAAATTGTAATCAACATGTAAGCAAGGAACCACAATGACTTCACAAAACGGAAGAAATAACAATTACATCCAAAGCATATGCTCTACCTTCCTGACCCAATGAACGATCATAGTTCCCGTCTTCTCGCACTGCTCCAATGTCGCAGCATGTAGAAGCATATCATCCCACTTTGCTCTAAACTCATCATCCCAGAAGAAGTCCCTCACTAACTGTGGTGTAGCATCCTCATAGACCGTCCTGCTACGATACTGAGGAGGTCCGGTCTAAATTTGGCAGAAGCAACATCCAAAGAACCAACCTCAGTTAATCAAATTGAACCCACACTTTACTGCAACTGAAAGCAAATTAACAGAGCATACCTCCGGGTCTCGCCGCCACGCCTCATAGCTCATCGTTGGCGTTGTCCGGTCCATCATTTGATGCCAGACCGGACCTCCATCGGTCATCTCCACCAGCCGCCATAAATGCTCAAAGTCATTAGCATTCACAACCGATTGGTCTCTCTCGATCGGCGGCGGACTATACCATCCACAGAATTGAAGTCAAAAGCAACGAAACTCCCAAAAAATTAAGCAATATTGCATGAATTTCCCCAATTAAAAGAAGCAAACAATCCCGAATTCCCTAAAACGCCATACCAAATCATCCAAAAAACGGAAAAACAGGAGAAATCTCCAAATCGAGCAACTCAAAGAACACGAGCTGCGGCAAGAAAACTACCTGCAATCGATCGCCGCCGATTGATTCTTATCCGAGCCATCGTCCGAAATCCGCGAAATGCGACTCTGGCACTGAGCCTTCAAAGAACCCAAGCTCGGCAGCGAGCTCAAACCAAACCCCGGCTGCTGTTCAACAGCCTGTCCCGCACTCCGCTCTCCCCCACCACCACTGACCGTTCCACCAGCACCCCTGCCACCACCAACCACGACCAACTCCGCCCATTTAGGCTTCCAGATCCACCCAACAAAAAGCCCCACAAAAACCGCCACCCACAACGGAGCTACGAACGAGAAGAGCTCCCCCAATAACCCTCTATCGAGCACCATCTCCAAAACCGAAGCCATCAATCATTAAGAACAAAAGAAGGAAAGAAAATCGAGGATCCCCCAAACGATGAGACACTACGAACCAGAGGATCCTGACGCCCAAAAATTAGAGGTAGGGGATAGCGAAGATATGATTTTAAGGAGAGAGAGAGAGAGAGAGAGATAGCGGTGGTGGAGATCAAAGCGGACGGTTGGAGAGATCTCTCGTTGGAGGGGTGCGGATAAGGATTTAGATAGAGAGAGGACCCAAGAGACCTCGCCCACGGTGCACGGCAACTTCAGGTGTAATCCTGGGGGTTTGAGTAAAGGATACACTGCTAGCCGTCCGATTTGCCTCCGACAAATTCCACCGCTACATCTGAACGGCCCTCTCTGCCCTAACCCACTAAGCTTTTACCCGCCGTTCAAAAAATAGTGATCAAGCAAAAAATATTGGTCGTATGTTATTATTTCAATTCCCCGAGTGGAATTAGCAAACAGAAATCGACGGCCAAGAGTGAAAGGAACGATCTGGAAGAGCCCTTATGTCCGTCGATTCAGTTACTTTTATTGTCCCGAATTCCACAAGCCGTTCCCAGGGGAAGGAAGAAAGTCAAAGAAAAGAAGTGTCGTTGTATCACGATTGGACGGTGGACAATGGACTTAGTAGACAATCTGATCCGTCTACGGGACCCGTATGGTCCAACCCAAACCAATCTGATCCAAACTAGATAAATGGGCACGTGTGGTGCCAATCGAAAATTACAAAAAAAAAAAGAGGTATGTGTAGCGATTGGAGGTAGGCAGACTGCAGCGGCTGCCAGTTTGACACGTGGATTAGGACCACTGATGTTAACGTTTCGTATAATATAATATTTCCAGAAATTTTTTTTTCTCCGGTGCAGTATCATCACCTTTAAACCAAAAACAAAAAAAAAGGCCCATCAGATATGGAATGTATATAGTAATCGAACCATGTTTATTGCTTGACTCTACCCAGTAATAACTAATAATGAAGTGCCACATAAGTTCGTGGTTTTAAATTTTTTATTCTTTTTGTAAAAAAAAAAAGGTTTAGGCTAACAAGCAGGCCAACAAACCAAGTTTATTTATTTATTTATTTATTTTATTTTATTTTTAAGTAACGCGCGGGGGGGGTTATGAAATTACAAATGATCACTTAAAGAGGTCTTGTCTGTTAAGAGCAAGTTATTACAATTCTAAAGCACGACAAGAATATAACTCATAACTAATGTAGAAGAAGATGGCAGAACACAAACAAGCAAAGCAACTAGTTAAAACTCAACCTTGAATTGATCTGTGTTGCCCTTGATCAACACCCCTTAACAGTTCTGCACCAATGCAGATTATTTGAGATATCATGCACACCTTCGATCCATGCTGGAGAAAAAGGTGGACACTCTTCCACAATGAGGGAAAAGTTTGATGTTCGTTTTATTCTCGCCAAACAAACTGACAAAAGTTTAAAATAATAATTTCTCGGTTGTGAATTTCTTGAGAGATTTTCAACCTTTTTGAATATTTTTTTGGAGTTTTTTAATTAAATTTTAAGAAAAATATTAATAAATAAATAAATTTTAAAAATATTTAAAAAATAAAAATTTTAAAATAAAAATTTTAAAATAAAAATAAACTAAAATTTTACATGAAAAAAATATCACTCGTTCCCAGACCTTAGTAGTTACTAAAAAAATATCAACAGATACTATACTCAACACTCCCCCTCAAGTGGGGTGTGAATATTAAAGCAACCCCACTTGTTGAGAGTATTTCTCAATTGAGCACTAGTTATTTCTTTCCTAAGAGCATCTGCCAACTGATTGGTGCTTCTTGTGAAAGGCAAAATAATATCTCATTTTTAAACCTTTTCTCTAATGTAATGGCAATCAATCTCAATGTGTTTGGTCCTCTCATGAAAAACAAGATTTGAGGCAATGTGAATGGCAAATTTATTGTCACAATTCATCTTCATGGGCTTATCCATTGTCATGCCTAATTCGTCGAGGATGGACTTTATCCATATCATTTTGCAGGTTATAGTGGCCATGGCCCTATACTCTGCTTCGGCGTTGGACCTAGACACAATGTTTTGCTTCTTGTTTTTTCATGAAACCAAATTACCTCCAACAAAAACACAATAACCAATGGTCAATTTTTTGTCTTCGTTGCCAGCCCAATCTGCATCAGAATATCCCTCAACACTAATGTGTCCATTTTTCGTATAAACCAATCCTTGTCTTGGATTTTTCTTTATATATCTTAGAATGCGTTCAGCAGCCCTTACATGACACGGTTTTGGGGAGTGCATATGCTGACTTATAGAACTGACTGCATAAGAGATATCTGATCTGGCAACAATGAGATATATAAGGCATCCAACTAACCTTTGGTATTTCTCAACATCTCTAGGAGAGATGACTTCTTCGTTATAATCAGATTTGTTATATGCTTCTATGGGGGTGTCCATCGGTTTAACTCTAAGTTTGCTTGAATCCTTAAGAAGGTCTAAAGCATACTTTCTTTGGCTTAGAAAATTTCTTTTTTTTTTTAGTGAGCAACTTCAATTCCCAAAAAAATATCAAAGTTAACCGAGATCCTTGATATCAAACTTTTTATGTAGATGAGTTTTGTTCGTAGATATTTCAAGAGCATCATTTCTAGTAATGATTATGTCATCTACATAAATTAGGATGATAGTAAATTTTTCATGGGAACGAAGAACAAATAAGGAGTTATCAACAATAAATTTCTTAGATCCTCTTTCTTCTAAGGCTTGACTGAGTTTTAAGTACCATGCTCTAGGTGATTGTTTTAAACCATAGAGAGACTTCTTGAGTCGACATACTAAATTAGGATTACCTTCTTGAGGATGGCCGGAAGAAAAGTGTATGTAGACTTCTTCTTCAAGGTCTCCTTGAAGAAATGCATTTTTTGCATTCAGCTGATATAATCCCCAGTTGAAATTGCTAGTAAGAGACATAATAATTCTAATTGTTTTCATCTTGGCCACGGATGCAAACATTTCTTCATAGTCTATCCTGTATCATTTATTAAATATGTTTTAATAAACAAAGATATGGATTTCTTCTGGGCACTCGGCCAATCAAGCACAGCAAATTGTTCTGTGCATAACGCCCAAACCAAATCAGCTATAGCAGACCATTTTGACAAGACACCCTCATGGTAGGACGTATTCCTCAACTCTCAAATATTCCAGCAAATAATGTAGAAAGTGATATCTCAGCACGGTTTAGGCTACAAAGGATGAAAGGAAGACGTCATCCACTACTTCAACTCAAAAATAAAATTAGTGTGGTACCCTTTTTTCATAAATTTATCGCACATGTTTTCAAATCACTTGAGCAATAAGGCATGAAAAAGATGTGACAGAGATTCTCCGTGGTTGAAACAGAAAGAGCATCTACTAGGCAGTGTTACTTCAAATCCCTTCAATCTATCTTGTGTTAGAAGTCTGCCATGTCTAGCTAAGTAAACGACTCACGCAGCCCTTAGGCGGACCCTTTTTTGGTCAGACAAACATAAACCACTCATGGGTCGGTGCATCAATATGAATGGCATCCCAAATCTCTTTTTGACTTATCCTTTTAGTGCAAAGAGATCATTTTCACCATAATCTCTCAAGACCAAGAGTATTCTAAAAGCCAATCAAATTAGGCCACAAGCATTCAAGACCAATGAGATGCCCCACACATAATGCCACCTCATCTTTAACACAGGTTTTTTTGTCAGGTACTAACCTAGGTCTTTCCCACTCAAGAAGTAATGAGATCAATGGGAGACTCATCCAAGGTTCCATCCAAAACCTAGTGACAGTCTCATCTGCTACAACACAAGACATCAAGAGCTCAATCTTTTTTCAACCCCATAGAATACCCTTTCATGATTCGAGTTTGCTCCCCAGAAACTTCTAATTTGAAGGTACTTGGATCGCATAAATTTGGCCCACATAGAATCCCTATAGAATATATCAATCGCAAGTTTTGCTAGATAAGCGAGATTTAGCTCCTCAATCCTACGAAGTCCAACTCTGCCTTCCTTTTTAGGTTTGCATAACACCTCTCATGACACCAGATGAGGCCTCTTGGCAAAATCTGAATCCTGTCATAGAAAGTTTCTGAACATGGTTTCTAATTGCACCACCACTTTCTTAGGAACCTTGAAACATAAGATCTAAAAAACAATAATTGTAGTAGGAATATTTTGAATAAGTAACAATCTTTCTACGATAAAAACTTGGCTTTCTAAGCTTTCAAACGCTGCTAAAAAATTTAGCAATAAGAGTAAGTCCTAAAGATGTATTCAACTTACCCACACAAAGAGACAACCCCAAATATTTTAATAGAAGGTTGCTCACTTGCCATCTGAACTATAACAATAAAAAAAATCTTTGGATTCGGGTCGGATCTGGACCTGGACTCGACCCAAACCTAGCCTGAGGCACCGCCCCTTGTGCCTTTGAGAGACAGCGAGGCAAAGGGGGGAGGTTTCTCGAAACCTCCTTCCCCTTTGCCCTTTTCACTGTCTCTCTCGACTCACTTACTCTCTCGCTCACTCGACTCTCTCGTCTTCCTCAATTCACCGGAGACCACTGTCAGCCCGCCGCTACCCGCGACCTCCTTTCCGTTTGTCGACCGACCGGAGCTTCATCGGCGACCCCCTTCCTTTCGGCGAGTTCCTCCGACGACCTATAGGTACGCCTCTTCGCCCCTCTTTTTTCTCTTTTTCCCCACTCGCTCCCTCGTTTCTCTTTCTCCCTCACCTCTCCGTTGCGCAGAGAGGGTGGTCGAGCCGCCTCCCTGCTGCCCTAAATCACAGCGGAGGGGCAAAGCCCCCTCCCTGCGACTCCTTTTAACGAGGGAGGGGCGGAGCCCCACCCTTCACCGTGGTTGGTAAGGGAGGGGTCAAGCCCCTCCCTGCGCCGTGGTTGGTAAGGGAGGGGTTGAGCCCCTCCTGGTACCCTCTTGTTGTAGGGGAGGGGCCCAGCTCCTCCCTAAACCCTTATAGGTAGGGGAGGGGAGGGGCTGAGCCCCCTCCCTGTTTCCTGTTACGGTAGGGGAGGGGCTAAGCCCCCTCCCTGTTTCCTGTTACTGTAGGGGAGGGGTTGAGCCCCCTCCTTGCTCCCTATTACGGTAGGGGGAGGGGGTCACCCCCCCCCTCCCTGCTTCTTGTTACAGCAGGGGTGGGGGTCGGCCCCCTCCCTGCTTCTTGTTATGGCAGGGGAGGAGGTCGAGCCCCTCCCTGCTCTTTTTTTCGGCAGGAGAGGGGTCAAGCCCCCTCCCTGTGCCTCTTTGCTCTTTAGGTGGGGGCATCGCCCCTGCCTCCGCTGTTTTTCGGCAGGCAGGGGCAAGTTCCCTCGCCTCGTTCTTCCCTGGCATCAGGTAGAGGTTTTGCCTCCTACCTGTTCGCATTTCATTAGGCAGGGGCCAAGCCCCTGCCATAGTGCATGTTCGACAGGCAGGGGCGAAGCCCCCTGCCTCTCTTCTACTTTGTCAAGCAGGGGCGCAACCCTGCCTGCCCTCGCTTTCTGAGGGGAGGGGTACAACCCTCTGCCTCCTCGTAATTTGCTGACAGCAGGTCAGCAGGGGCTTGTTGCCCCTGATTCTTGCGTTGATAGTAGGTGCGCAAGGGCACGATGCCCCTGCCTCTGCTTCTTTCACGTCAGGACGACGGCAGTGTCCCTGACATTCTATTTTTGGTATTAGCGTGCTAAGATTGTCGCTTTTGCAGCTCATACGATAGATCTTGCTCGTGCTCTGTGATCCAAGCTGTCAATCGTGTATACCCGCAGATGCCAACAAGCTTGCAACTCTCCGAGGTAGGGGAAGATTGCACGGAAGACTTGAACAATTGAATTAAGTTCAACTAACTAAAAATGATCATTAAATAAATATATATATATACAAATATATATATTTATACGAGTATGCACTTAACTCAAGGACGCGATTTCGCGATCCTTGTCCTTTACTTTCTATCATGTCTTTACTTGTCATCGCGCATTGCGTTGAGGCCTTGTGTTGCACTCCTGCTTACAGTCTTTACTTTGTCGTTGTGCATTGCGTCGAGGCCTTGTATTGCATTCCTGCTTACACTCTTTACTTTGTCGTCGCGCTTTGCGCCCAGGCTCTTGCTTTTACATGTGTTGTTATTGTCTTGTTATTGCGAATGACGCTCAGGTTTTCGCTCATTGCATACGCTTTAGAGGCATCCTCATGGAGGATGCAAGAGGCATTTACTGCTCTCCCTCTTGCGACAAGAGTTGAGTCAGGAGCTTAGCGATTTATCATCATCGAAGGAGAGGGAACCCTAGCAGGGATTTGGATTCTTCGAGTACGCAATCTTGTAGACGATTTGGGGTTTTATTGGGAAACCTGTATTCCGTCTATCGAGGTCAGTATCGAGTCATGCGAGGCATGTAGATACCCCGATAGCGGATAAGATTCTAGAAAATTGCATGCCAAATGTTGGCACAAGCTGCTGGCTATTTTAAAAGATAAAGAATGTCAAAAGTAAAGTTTGATAAACATTACATCTTTGTGAAACACTGCTGTTGAGGCTCCTATTGAGGAGCTATACCCCTTTCATTCTAGAGTACATGTAGTCATGCGCTATACGATAGTACTGTGATGATTGGATAAGACAATTGTGCGACCTCGAATAGTGCTAAATACACAATGTTGTAATCACTTAAATGGTGACGGATTCGCCTTCACAGGCAAGATGCTCAAGTAGTTTAAAGACCACAACATAGGATGAGTCGTTAGTTAAGCAACCCCTAACGCACCCATCTGCTTCTTATTGTCTGTCAAGGAAGAGGATAGAGCGGTACAAAACTTCAATGGATAGGTTGTTAACAACCACCCCAAGGACAATGATCTGGCCTCCCCAGTCATTGGAGTTAGGGGAAAGGGGCTACAATAGTTAGCTCAACACTTCTGCAGAAGTTGGATGCATCCATGACACTGCTTACCTGCCTTTGGGGAATCTTCTCTCGGCTAAAGCCGTCTCTTTAAGAGCGGACTCAACTAGTTATTCGGGTTATTGAAAATACATAGAATAACAGATGCCCGAACTAGTCTCAGTTGTTTCTACATTTTGCCTATGCGTACCCGCAGGCCAGTAATATTGAAACATAAAGTCTGTTCACACTGGTTGTTGGGTTGTGAGACTTGCTCATTGCGTGGTAGTTCACAGCTTACGATCAAATGAATCTTCTTGCTACGTTTTGACGTTTGCACTACTTACCCGTTTGCACTGCTTACCCGTTTGCACTACTTACCCATTTGCACTGCTTACTCGCTTGCACTACTTACCCGTTTGCACTGCTTACTCGCTTGCACTACTTACATGTTTGCATTACTTACCTATTTAACTGCATATCAGTTTTAAGCTGCGTAACCTGCTAAATTAAATGTACATAATTCAGTTTCTTGTAGTCTCTCTTGTGCACCTACTAGTTTTTTGCGAAACTAACTCATTCTATGGGTACAGGTGATGATTAGGTACACCACGGGCGATGGCGTGATAGCAAGATGGCTTCAAGACTTTCTTCTTCCTGCTCTTAGCTCGCGTCCTGGACGTTTGGGGTTTTGTAATGGATTTTCCTTAGGATATCTAAATTTTATACTATTTGGAGAACTTCTTAAATGAAAGTGGCTTTTTCAAGTGTTTGCAAGTAACATGGGTTGTGCGCTTTGGTTCTTTTAGCTAATGCGCCCAAAGTTGTCAGCTTGCCTTTTTGAAATTAACAAAAGAATAGTCTTCCGCTGATTCCATAAACCATCTCTGAAATAAAGAGATTTCTTTTAGTCTCTTGCCTGCTTTTCTGAAAGATTTATAAGTTTAAAATTTTGGGGCGTTACACGAACAACTGCAAAACTTAGGTAGAAACCTTTGGATTCATGTTAAAAGTCACTATTATGGATTTTTCATTATCAATTTTTATAACTGTAGTGGCTTTAAATTCCAAGAAGATATTTATGATTCTTTACACTTGAGTCTTTGATGGATTTCAAAATAGCAACATATCATCTGCAAAAAATAAGTGAAAAATATCTTGAGAAAGATATGAAACTTTTACAGGCTCAATATAATTTTGGCATATACCCAATTTTAGCCTTCGAGATAACCTTTCCATTTCAACAAGGAACAAATAAAGGGATAGGGGATCCACCTGCCTCAAACCTTAGTAGCTTCGAAACTTTTTACTTGACACTCAATTAACTAGGACATGAAAGGAAGCAGTGGATACGCATAGCATTATTCTATCAATCCAAGTTGGATGAAACCCCAGCTAAACAATAGAGCTCTTCAAAAAATTCTAAGACACCCTATCATAAGTCTTCGATAGGTTTAATTTAAGACATAAAACATGAATTTTCTTTTTATCAAGAGAATGAAAAAGTTTATGAGCAAACAAAATACTTTCACAAATATCCTTACCTTTCAAAAAAAAACCTTGATTATTGAAAATCACTCTCGTAAGTATAGATTCCATTCTATTAACTATCACCTTGGAGATAATCTTGTACAAGAAATTACATATCGCAATTGGTTTGAAATTCTTCAATTGGTTTGCCCCTTGTGATTTAAGAATTAACGCAATTAATGTGGCATTTACATTTCTCACAATTTATTCGTTACTGAAAAAATCTTTAACAATTGCAATTATGTCTCTTCCTACTATGTTCCAACATCTTTGGAATAATAGAATCGAAAATCCATCTGACCCCGGAGCTTTATCACCTTTAGCTTGGAAAATTGTAGATCAGACCTCCTCATCTGAGACAAGAGCTAACAAAGAGTCATTTTCCACCTGAGAAACGTATGGTCCATCCCCAAAAGAACTTAAGACACTCACTTTTGATGTGAGTCTGATCAGACATTTGGGACCCGTCTATAAGAAGATGGCGGATAGAGTTATGATGCGAAGTTGTTTTAGACAATTTAAGGCTAGTAAATAAGTTGAATGAGCTAATGGGCGCGTGAGACATCGTGCCTAATGTTGTCAGTTTCATAATCAAACTTGTATAAGTTGGCTAATGATTTAGGTGAATCGGCTAATACCGATTCTCAAGTGAATCATTCTGAATCGGCTAAAAAATAATTAAAAATTATTATGTGACAATCAGAACATGACATGTGTTAAAGCCATTAAAATAATTTTAAAAATTATTTAAAAAATAATTTTATGCTATTTTTATATTTATTAAAAATAGTTTATTTAAGTCAGTATCGTATTGATTTTCTAGCGATATGATACATATTGACCAATTCAGCCTGATACACAATGATATTGACAACACTGGCCACACCCATCAAACATTGGATGTGTCGAAGGTACGTTTGTCATGTCCGTAAAATATCGTTCTACCCCCCCACCCCCCCTCGCATTACGTTGGGAACAAGACGGTGGTAACACCACTTAAAAAAAAAACAAAGGGGGCCTAACTCTCTCTCTCTCTCTTTCTCTCTCCTATGTAGCAGTCAAGCAACAAGACAATGCAGTCCGGACACTTGATAGCTTTTTCAACAGCTGCTCATAGAGAAGGATGAAAGAAGCTCTCTCTCTTTTCTTCTTCTTTTCTCTCCCTCTCTAATTATGGTTTTGATTAGTCTTTGAATAAGATTTTTGTTATTAAGACTTTGAATCAAATCTCTTTAATTAGGGTTTTTTATATTTAGTTTGATTAGAGTTTCTAGTTGATTCAATTAAGGTTTTTTATTTGATTTTCTTTTATTAGGGTTTTTTTATTTTTATTTATTAAGACTTTGAATAATAATTAGGACCTTTGATTAAGACTTTCCATTGATTTGATTAGAGTTTTTTTTTTCTTTGACTTTTTTATTAGGGCTTTGAATCAAATATCTTTAATGAGGACTTTTGATATTTAATTTAATTAGGGTTTATGTCTTTAATTTTCTTTTATTAGGGATTTAAATCAAATTTCTTTGATTAGGGCTTCTTGTAGTTAATTTGATTAGAGTTGTTTTTCTTTTATTTTCTTTGTTTTTGAATTATTGATTTTTATATTTAATTTTATAATTTATTCTAGTTTTTATTTTATGGTTTATTGTCATATGGTTTAGGGTTTTTTTATTTATTTATGGTTTATTTTCTTATATTTTAGGGTTTTATTATTTATTTATGAATTTTTATTTGTATATTTTTTTCTTAAATTACCCAAAATTTTAACATTATTTGGTATTTGGATCTAGTTTGAGATCCATATTTGGGGCTAAAATCCATAGTTTTTTATAAACTTTCATAACTAGATCCAATATGACATTGATTAAAATATTTATATATCAATTATTATTTTTTCTCAAATTACCCTAATGTTAAACTTTTTTTGTATTTAGATCCATTGTGAGATTCATATTAGGATTCAATTTGAAATATGGATCTAGTTCGAGATCCATATCTAGAGCTAAAATTCATAATAAACGTGTTAAAACACTCCTATGGTTCCAAAACTAAGTTATCCTACACATTATCTATATATATGTCTAAGTTGTCCAAACAACATAAAAAACGAACACCAGACACAAGGAATACAACTTCTTGTTCAGTTAAAACAAATGTTGGACATAGTACAATTGTTATAGAACAAACATAAAAATGTGTTTTGTCTGCTATGTTTTGTCGTTTCATCCAATCTTAAACAAGCAATCAAACACACCCTTTGAGCGAACCGGTTGGACTGGACCAGCCATAGACGGGTCACCTGCAAATCCGTCTACGTGAGCCATATGGTCCAACCCAAACTAATCTTATCTGAACTAGAAAATGGGCATGTGTGGTGCCTAGGGGTGTCAACGGGCCTGCTTTACCCAAACCAAACCCTATAGGGTTCGGGTATGGTGATAAATAAGAAGACCATATTAAGACTTGGGTATGGACCAGAAGGTCTGATTAATACATGGACCCGAGTATAGTTTGTGAATTTTTATACCAGACGTGAATCCAACCCGAGTTTCGATTAAGTCCCATAAATTTTCAATGTAAAAATGATAAAAAGTATGGTTTTACCGGGTATGGTCCCGGTTTGGTTCATCTAGTTCTTATAGTATACCTCATTAAAACTGAATCCAGACCCGATACCATACCCCAAAATCTGGTCAAAGTCTGATTTGATCTGGGTCCGAACCGAACCCGACCCGTTGACACCCCTACTGGTGCCAAAAGAAAATCACGAAAAAATCAAAAAGAGGTGCGTGTGGCGATTGGGAACGCAAATTGCGGGGGGCTGCCAATTTGACACGTGAAGTGGGCCCACTGGTGTTAACGTTTCGTATAATATAATATTTCCAGCGCCTTATAAAAAAAAAAAGAGGCTCAGCGAGCGTCTCTCCCGTCATGGAATGTATATATTAATCGAACCATGTTTATTGCGTGACTAATAATGGAGTGCTACGGGGTTTTATTTCTTTTGTAAAACAGTTTACAGAAACACGAGCAACATGAGGCCGACGAATATGAGCCAAGTTGTACCACCGAGGTGGTATCCCATGTGGTAAGCGGGGTCTTGTGCCAAGCTGAAGGCACAGGTTCGAATCCTTCTGCCACATAGGGCTTAAGAGATATCTGGTGGGAATCTCCCTGATCTAGTTGGCCTTTCAAAAAAAAAATAAAAAGAAGAAAAAAATATGAGCCAAGTTGTGCTGCTCAAAAGGGTTCCACTCATCTGGTAGGGCGAGGACTTGCGAATGTCACCAAGTAGTGTCTATTAATTGAACCATGTTTATTGCATGAGTCTACCCAGTAATAACGGAGTGCTACGGGGTTTTATTTCTTTTGTAAAACAGTTTACAAAAGCACGCACAACATGAGGCCAACTAATATGAGCCAAGTTGTGCTGAACAAGTTAGGGCTAGCAAATGAGCTGAACGAGCCCAGAAGGGCTCCGCTCATCTGGTAGGATCAACGACTTGTGAGTGTCACCAAGTTGATGAGACATCACAAGTTCGAAACACACAAGTGGTGTCCTTTGCCGCAAAGTTGAAGCTCAGCGTACTCTCCGGTGGGCAGGGGTAACCTCAAAGGTTTTACGAATTGGAGGCCAGCCAATGTGTGTTTGGTGATTGAGGGGTTTTTTCTTTGGATTATTAAAAAAAATGAGCTGAACAAACCGAACCGGTTATGTTCATGATCGGCTCATATACGTACCAAGTTAGTGACTAGGCTCATGCTCGTGTTTAGACTAGCTAGCCAAGCTCAGGCTCAGCTTATCCCTGAATGTGGTGAGCTGAACAAAAGCTTGCTCGTGTAAAAAAATTTCAGGTAACTTATTCATGGAATCTATATATTATTTGTATGTTAAACTTTATATATATATATATATATATATATATATATCTTATACGTTGTTTGGTCCATTTACCAGTCTTACAAAACACGATTACATTGGATCCGATTGTACGAAAGACAGTCCAATTCTAAGTTGTTTTCATCCCTAAGTTCCAAAAGATTAGACCAAGAAAGTCGTCATATTGTTTCCAAAATATGTGTCAACAATTTTGGGACAGGCTAATATTTTTACTTGATCCAGTACTATCCTAACATGATCTGGGTTAAAGAGCACTCCGGATCTAGTACAACTTAACTGGATGAGAAATGTGGGTCCATTAAACAAACCCATTTAAGTCTAAGTGGGTGGGGCTTGGGAGTGGCTTGTGTCAAGACTAAACCGCTAATCCAACCATACTCAAGCAACAACCTGCTGTCATGGTTCAATGAGTCCAAAAATTGGATGAGCCACAACTTTAAGCCCAACAAGCTAGGTCAAACACACTAGACTTGTCAACTAGGCATCTCCCAATGAGTAATGATAAACATATTTACAGGTTTAGATTAAGCAAAAAAACACCTCCGATTATGATCTTTTGAATCAACCTAACGAAAAATCGGGTTCTTAAAGAATTCAGTAAATTATCCATATTTCATTTTTGTGATTGAATAGAATTGAAAACAAATTAAGTGCACAAAACTGTTTGGAAATCACATGATTCACTCTAAATTGTGATAATTACAGACAAGTTTTCATTAAATCCGTTGCATATACAAAAAAGTAAAGTTTTTAAACTTCTTCTAGAAAAGCATTTTGCAAGTGCGATAAGTTTGAATTGAAAATTGAATTTTATAATCGATCTTTTTTAACGAAATTATTATAGAAAAACAAGTGTGATAAGCTTTGCAATACTTGATATCAATTTTCATCATAGATTATCGAAACTTATCACAATATTCATGGATGTAATTCCTTCATCATTAATTACTTTTGAATCTAAACCATGTTTGTTTAGCTCTACTTTTGCATCACCCTTGTATTTGCCCCCAAAGCATAGCGCCTAGTGATCCACAAAAGATGGCTGGGTGGGTCGGTGGGTATCACCGAGGCGGTATCCCATGTGGTAAGCGGGGTCCTGTGCCAAGCTGAAGGCCCAAGTTCGAATCCCCCTGCTACATAGGGCTTAAGATATATCTGGTAGGGGTCTGCCTAACCTCAGCTTGACTTTCAAAAAAAAAATATCTGGGTGGGACATTAAAGCTCAGCACGGCCTTGGGCTACCACCGTGGGTAGCTCAACTGGCCAATGGGTGGTTGTGAGGGTGCTGAGATGAAAGCAACCGATCAAACCTGGCCGATGTGCGGGTGTGTTTGTAGCTTTCAGAGTTAGGTCATGTAAGGCAGGGTATTCGTGGGGCAATAAACCTGGAGTTTTCTTTGCTTTGGTGAGAGTTTCTGGTCAATAATAATATATATAGATGTAACAATGGACGCTCAGGTCGGACAAAAGAGTGCTGCCGATTACGCGTGCGATCAATGGCACAAAAAAAAAATGTGCAAAAAGAGCCTTAGCCTTACTGCCATTTTGGTGTAAGCCTGTAAGGTTAAGATTGCTGCTAAAGGCCCTTTGGGCAGACGTGCAGCGTTCGACATTCATGTGCCATCTATCAGTATTCCCATATAAATAAATATATATATATATAGATAGATAGATAAATAGATAGATAGATAGATATATATATATATATATAGAGAGAGAGAGAGAGAGTAACACGTAGGTGTATGATCGACGAAAACGAACTCGCGTGAAGCAACTTTTGTTACTGTTAAAAGTTTCGCACAAGACTTTTATCGGCGAAAAAAAATTGCCGAAGGTCTTCTTTGGCGGAACCATATCACGCGCACGATGAATGCTTTGCACAAGTTCATTTTGATCATGTTGGAAAGTGATCATGAACTTAAGAGTTTTTGTATATATATATATATATATATATATAGAGAGAGAGAGAGAGAGAGAGAGAGAGAGAGAGAAAGAGATGGGTGCTAAACCAATTTGGTGATAAAGAGGGTGCTAAATAAGTTTTTTGGGCTTTTTTTATTTTATTTTTAAATTCTTACCGTACAGATGTGATCTATATCTTTGATTTTATAGGGATCAGTTCTTGAAACTTTTGATTGCAAGACCGTGGGTTGTTTTTATAAAGTTCAAAAAATCAACCATTCGTTTAGACTTCCAACATCATTTTTTTTTCATAAAAAACACATGATTCAGGTATGGATTCTTTGTAAATCGACCATGCCCAACACATTTATGGGGGCCGAAACCGCGCACCGTAGAAGCCCAAAAAACCCATTTAGCATGAAGTTATGCACCAAATTCGTTTACCACAAACTCATTTTTCTATATATATATATATAATCAATAGAATATGAGAACCAAAATATAGGCATTTTTAACGCTTTTTTTGCAAATCTAACCACGTGGATGTACCCTTGATCATGAAAAACTATGAGCTATTGATTTTAAAGACTTAAAAATCTCGTTTATGCATCAAAATGTAATGATTCAAAAGTATGTTCTTATTAAACCAATCCCGTAGATCACATTGGTATGATCAGATTAAAAGAAAAGAATAAAAAAATTATAAAAATTACGGTTTACATATTAGTTCACATATTTTCAGTTCTCATACTCTCTCTCTCTCTCTCTCTCTCTCTATATATATATATATATATATATATAGAGAGAGAGAGAGAAGGGGGGGGATTGTGTGTTAAGCCCGTATCTTATGGTGAAATGTTTTCTTTGTTTTTTGTAAATCTAGGTATCACTCGATTAAAGAATTTCAGGGTTTTTTGATAATCAGATTTTTATTTATCTCATTTTTTATTCAAACACAAAAAATGTTTTTTTATTTGTTAAATATCTCACATATCCGACTAAATCGGTCTAACCAAACAGGGCTTAAAAGTTCCGTTGATTGATTTGGCCGTGACCTTGACTTGGTAGCTATTACTTTTTAAATTTCCATGAGTTTTACTTTTGACCGATTCCTCGATTGAGTGTTGACGAATTCTTGGATTTGGTATGTAAGAAATTGAAGCACAAAAGCGACACATGGTTCGCACGTGTAAAGAGTAAGGAGCGCATAACTTAGGCGTGCATGTCTCTTCAACCTAGAAAGTGCCACAGGGTTCGCACATCTAGATAGGGGTGGCGATTTCTGACACGACCCGCCAACCCGACCCTCCAACCCGCCTCTTTGGCGGGTTTGGGTTGGGCTTAAGCCAACCCGTTTAATAAACGGGTCGACCCGCGTAACCCGTTTATTAAACAGGTCGGGTTCGGGTTGGGGGTATGCCAACCCGTCAACCCGGCTGACCCGTTTAATAAACGGGTTAGGCGGGTAGATCAACCCGCCAACCCGTCTGCCCGACCCGTCAACCCGCCAACCCGACCCGCCAACCCGCCAACCTGACCCGCAAACCTGAAAACCCGTTTACCCGACCCAACCCATTTATTAAATGGGTTGGCGGGTCGTGTCGGGTTACCCGTTTATTAAACGGGTCGGGTTCGTGTTTGCCACAGCCGACCCGTTTAATAAACGGGTCGGGTTCGGGTTGAGGTATGCTGACCCGCCAACCCGACCCGATTGCCACCCCTACATCTAGAGCGCATAAATTAATATAATTTATATTTTTAATAGCTTTTTATGTTTATTATATGAATTACAATGTATCTTTTATGCATGGTTTTAAAACTCAGTGGTCACCTGCCTAGTGCTTTCCTTGAGTGACTAGTGACTCAGCCGGGTCAACTAGATGACTCTGGTCATGTTAACTTTATATTTATCTAAAATATATAAAAATATATATGCTATTTATATTTTGTAGTATTTTATTAATATATTATATATAATATACATTATTATTAAATGATATTTATAATATATTTGATGTATAATTTTATTAATACATGTATAACTATATTTTTATATATAATATTTTATATAATATATGTAATTATATATAAAATATAATATATATGTATATTTATATATGACTCGACTCGCTCGTGACTGGGTTGAGTTTTGGAAAATTCAAGTGAAACATGTTTTTTTGACCTAGTGATTGGGTGATCTGGGCTGAGTCAACCGAGTCAGCCTGGCTAGTTTTTAATCTATGCTTTTATGTATTAAATAGTAAAAAAAAACACGTTTGCTCACATATTAGTTTTCTTAAAAAATGCCTTATTTGTGCGCCAAATCTGTATACATAGAGAGAGTACATTATGGTTCTTAGTTATGATGCCACTCATGTTTGCATGTAGGGGTGGCAAAACCTAACCCGACCCGCCAACCCGCCTCTTAGGCGGGTTCGGATTGGGCAAAAAAGAACCTGTTTAATAAATGGGTCGACCCGCCTAACCCGTTTATTAAACGGGTCGGGTTCGTGTTAGGGGTATGCCAACCCGCCAACCGGCTGACCCATTTAATAAATGGGTTAGGCCGGCGGGTCAACCTGCCAACCCGCCAACCTGACCCGCCAACCCGTTTACCCAACCCAACCAGTTTATTAAGCGGGTTGGCGGGTCGTGTCGGGTTACCGGTTTAGTAAACGGGTTGGGTTCGTGTTTGCTACAGCCGACCCGTTTAATAAATGGGTCGGATTCGGGTTGAGGTATGCTGATCCACCAACCCAACCCAATTGCCACCCCTAGGCTAAATGTTAGATCCAACCGTACAGATGTGTTCTAGTTTTTTTTGTTAGTAAGTTCACTATTTTATTTTTTCGAAAGGCAAGCTATACAACTATACCATTGAGTTTTGAAAATTCAGGCATGAACTAGCTAGCTGCTCCTACCAGACAAGCCAAACCCCCATTTGTAAATTCACTAATTTTTAATATGCCATAAAATTCAATTTTCATGATAGTAAAAAATGGAGGGCCAACTTGGATGATTAAAAAACCGTAACGTTGGATTCAATTTTAAGTCTTTAAGATGGTAAATATAACATGGCTCAAAGATTAGATTTTGCTTTTGAATGTAAACTAAGCCTATTTTGATGGCTTGTCTAGGATTGGATGAAATGAAGAAAAAAAGACACAACATAACACTGGTTCGGTTGGTTCCGTAACAACTTTACCAAGTCCAACGTTTGTGTGGATTGTATTCGGATGTTGTGTTCCAAATATCCATTGTTTGATGACTACGTGTGAACAACTTGAACAATCATGGATAATGGGTAGGGTTATTTCATTTTTGGATCGTATGACCGAATCCACCCAATCATAAGAGTGTTTTAACATGTTTATTATGGATTTTAATGCAAATATAGATATCAGATTGGATTTAAAAAAAATGTTTAAAATTTGAGTAATTTAAAAAAAAACGAAATTGATAATTTATATATATATATATATAAATTCTTTAATCGGTGTCTTAATAAATCTAATTATGAAAGTTTATCATATTTTTTTATATACAATCCAAAAACCCTAATACATGTTCATATTCATATTCAATTTTATATACAAACCAAAATTGCAAGAAAATAAATCATATTCATATTTTTATACCAAAATACAAGAATTCATATTCATAAAACCCAAAAACCAAAATCCAAAAACTGAACCGGGGTGTAGCAAAAAAAAAAAATTGTGTGATAGTTGGGGATTTTTTTTGAGATAAAATAAAAAATGGCTATAATTATTAATAAAAATCTATTTCATATGGACAAATCAAACTATTTGCTTCATTCAGGGCTAGGTTGGGCTACAAAAATGGATAAAAATCTATTTCATATGGAATCAGGGCTGGGTTAGGACTGGGCTTTAAAAAAAAATATTTAACTGTTTCGGGAGGCAGGACCTGCGCCCCCCCCCCCCCCCCCTAGCTACGCCTTTGGTTATAATTATATGATTCAAAACAAGTTTCCTACTAAACAAGCCATGTATCTCACATCAGTAACATTTAATCTACAAAAAAATAGAAATTTTTGAAAAAATTTGTAATTTCTTCTCATTAGTTCTTTACCATCATTATATATATATATATATATATATATATATATATATATATATATATATATATATATATTGAAATGGGTAGGTCCCTAACTGTATGGATACGCATTGAGTGTCCATCGTGCACGTGTGATGGACGCTCAGCACACTGCAATGTTAAAAATGACCTTTAGTGGCGCTTTTGAAGTGCCTCTAAAGGTCTAATTTTCGCCCAAACCTCTAAGGCCCTTTACACAGCCAAAGGCAATTGTGTAAAGGGCCTTTAGCGGTGATTTTGAAGCACCACTAAGGTAATTTTTTATGTTGCAGTACTGACACATGTGGTCAGGCACTTACCATATATATATAACTGAACATATTATGCCCCATTTTCCATTCTGCCCTACATGTTCTAAGTGTTTTATGATATATTTGAACCGTTAGATGTGTTTAGCATAATCGATTTAGTGGAAATCGACTTTTGGATCATGTTTTTTTTATGAAAAAATATGTTTTTCTGAGCCAGAAAAAAACTGGTGCCTTCATAGACATTGATTTTAGATCACTGAAAAAAATCTGTATACACATCAAATTCCGATGATCCAAAAGCCAGTTCCTACTAAACAAAACCTATAGATCACATCTAGGATGTTAGACATGACAAAAAATACTTAAAACTATGATTTTTGAAGGGGCCTAACGAGGGAGCCTAAGGAATACATAACTCATATATAAAGTAATGGGTCTGTGCTAAATAGGTTTTTTGGGTTTTTTTTATTTTATTTTTAAATTCTGATCATACAGATGTGATCTATGTATTTGATTTTATAGGGATCAACTCTTGAAGTGTTTGATTCCAACACACAGTGTGTTTTTATAAAGTTCAAAAAATCAACGGTCCAAAATATTTATAAACTTTTGAGGCTTCAAACAACATTTTTTTCATCAAAAAACACATGATCTAGGTGTGGATTCTTAGTAAATCAATCAGGACCAATACATTTTAAAAAGCACCGGAAAAGCTGAAAAACCCATTTACCACCAAATGGGTTTAGCACTGACCTATTCAGTACTAAACCACATGCTAAATGGGGTTTTCAGCTTCTTCGATGATTTTTATGCAGTTTTAGCCTTATAAATGTTTTGGGCATGATCGACTTACTAAGAATCTATAATTGGATCATGTGTTTTCTATGAAAAATATGATGTTTGGAGCCTCAAAATTTTACAAAGATTTTGGACCATTGATATATATATATAGAGAGAGAGAGAGTAATGGGTGGGTGCTAAACCCATTTGGTCCTAAACCACATGCTAAATGGGTTTTTTCAGACTTTTTTTATTTTATTTTTAAATTTTGATCGTGCATATGTGATCTATGTAATTGATTTTATAGGGATCCGCTCCTGAAGAGTTTGATTCCAACACATGGGTGAGATTTTTATAAAATTTGAAAAATCAACAGTCCAAAATCTTTATAATTTTTTTGAGGCTCCAAACATCATTTTTTTTCATGAAAAACACATAATACAGGTGTGGATTCTTAGTAAATTGACCATGCCCAACACATTTATAAGGCCAAACCTAATAAAGAGCACCGACAAAACTGAAAAACCCATTTAGCACATATATATATATATATATATATATATATATATATATATATATATATATATATATATATATATATATATATACACAAGCGGGCGACCTTATGCTTGGACTAGTTAAGGCCGCAACAAAGTAATATTCATATTCAATGGTAATGGACGGTGCTAACCGTAGCCTGCCTGAGATGAGGGCCATATTTTCCTTTTTGGCTAGAGAAGTCTATTTATTTTAATTAGGCATACCTTACTTTTCCAGGTAGGATGTACCTAACAAACCATTCTCATTGAACCTGCTTCCCTATCTTTTTCATGAAATAATTTTGCCTTAATATATTTGGTAACGTCATTTTCATATGCCCACAAGGTCTCTGTCAATCAGTGTGGGTGACCTGTGAAAGTCACCAAGTTGTTTGGACATCATCATGAGTTTGAAAAAATGCGCTAGAGTCATCCTTGCCGGCAATGGAAAGAACTTTTAGTCTGAGAAACCGGTTTAGCCATTCTATTTTCATAGGCAAGACTAACTGACAAAGTAGTTTCAAAGAGCATAAGCCATGCCAAGATTTTCTTAGTATGAAGATCTGTCAATGTGTGGCCCCTGATCCGTTGTTTTCTTTGGTCTAAATCCTAAAACATAGCTATGGAAAAGAAATATATTGAGCCGACAATCGATCTTGATCCAGATCCAGATCCAGATCCAGATCCAGATCCAGACCCAGACTCAAAATATGGCATTTACATGCCATGTTTGTTTCATGCAACTTACATGGGAAATTATTGAGCCGACAATCGATCTTGATGATCTTTTCTCCCGATGAATGAAACAAACATCAAATCATCATGGTGGAAAAATGTGCACTAGTGGCGCCTGTTTTTCCCACCACATCATTTTTTGTGTAAATCTTTTGATCTCTCTCTCCTCCTACCAAAGCTTTCACATGAGAAGGTTGAACACAAGATTTTTTTTAGAAATTTGTACTCAATTCTCTTGAAAAGCCTTTCATTTACATGGGAATTAAACAAACAAGATCTAAGTGAAAATTCTTACCCATTCAGGGGTAGGGGGGCTTTCCCATGGGAAAGAAAATGCATGTTGGTTTTTCCAAAGTGTGTGCTTTTCCTCATCAAGTGGCTTTCCCTCCTCCTTTTGTGTAACTAACAGGCCCATAGAGATTTCCCGTGTAAATCAAGAGTGATATAAAAGACGTTGGAAAAGAAGAGAAAAAAAATTGATGGGTACTTAAAACATAACCAAAATAGAAAGTTAACCACCCAAAAAAATATTTGGCATATTATACCATAATATTTTCAGTAAGAAACCCTTATGTTACATAAGGATAGAAGAAACCCTCATGCCATTGAAGGATTTTTGCAATTCTACAGAAAGTATTTCATATATTTGCTGATTTTGGTTGAGAATGGTAGAAAATATCAAGATTTCTTTAGAAAAAAATTACCACTTTTACTAAAGTAAAATTACCACTTCTTCACAAAAGAAGGCAGGGTGTGCAACACTTAACAGTACTGGAACTGGAAGCCAAGGGCATAAAAAAATTCTTCTATATTCTCACTTGAAACATGTATCATAATGGTTACAAAAAAATTGATGCGAGCTTATGACAAAATGGATATAATTTCCAAAATATCATTGGTATGATGTTCTAAATATCATGTTCTAATATTTTTTTTCAAAAAAAATAGTAATGGAAATGTGTAACTTGTATATTTAATGAATTATTATTGCATTTTTATTATAATTTATAATATTCTAAATCCACAATCAAAATGGCTTCTGGCATTGGATGTTAGAAAATTTTCTTATCCCAATCCATGACCTAGCTAGGTGATGGGCATGACCCAGCCCAATCCCAAACCAAACAAATCAATATAAGGTCAGATATAAGTTAAAATTATAGACCCATTTAAGGTTTGGATCGGGATTAAGTTTATGTAATTCCAACAAACAATGGCCATGAGCCCAACTAAATCCAAAACTAACCTAATCCAACTTGAAGCCTAGCATAAACATGTGGTTCTCTAAATATGTGTTAGATTGTCACATGGGAACTAATAATGTCATACGAGGCTATATATTATGAAATATTTTGCTAGATATAAAGATGCTAATCATAATATAAAAGCAAAAGCTGGGATAATGCTGGCTGAAAAAATTTGTCCTAACTTTCTCAACTGACCATATTCGTCCTGTCTTTGGAATAGAATTTTAAATTTCTTGAGACAGGTGTAAGATTAAATAAATGGTATTGTTGCTTACATGACACTACTATAAGTTTCACAAATAGAGAACATTATAAGTGCAATTAGTTAGTGTTTCAAATGAGAAAAAAAATCGGGTGCAATGTGATTGGACACTTTTAGTGTGCCCTGCACCTGATCACCCTCCATCTTAGAGATTGGACTTGTCAGTTGTGGGGCCCAAGAAATGATGGAGGGTGATCAAGTGCTGCAGCACACTAAAAGTATGCAATCACATTGCACCTTATCCTCCCTTTTCAAAGGGTGCCCTGTTGAGATGAAGGCACCAGGTCAAACCCTGCCAGAGCATGGGTGTGTCCATAGCTTTCAAGGGTAGGCCATGTAAGGTAGGGTAATCATTGATCCCACTGGGGGTTTGCCTCACTAGAGGGCGGGTCCATTAGGTGGCCCGGTTCTCGATAAGAGTTCCTCATCACTACAGGCGCATCTAATTGTTGTGCGAGGAACAGTTATTTTTTTCTGATGCATATAAAAAGTGTGCCAGTAAAAAATAAGAATTAAAAAAAATTTGACTTCTGAAACATTCATGCACTCTCTGTCATTGTCTGTGTTCACTAGCCACCACCATTACCGTCGGTGACCACCACTGGTGGTAGCTCTCTCTCTCTCTCTCTCTCTCTCTCTCTCTCTCTCTCTTGTGTGTGTGTGTTCACTAACCACCACTATCGGTCGATAACTCCCTCTCTCTTTCACTCTATGTTCTCTCTCCCCCCCCCCCTTCTCTGTCTTCACCAACCACCACCACTGCCATCGTCGCTCGCTCCTACTACTTGCCAACACCGACAAGGTATTTTTTAATTTTTGCAATTTTTTATTTTAAGGTTTTTATATTTTAATTATTAATTTAAAATTTTATTTAGTGAAAGCATGCTAAATCTGTTTTTTTATAATAATTGATTTAGATTTTAGGGGTTTTGCATTTTAATTTCTAATTTTGTAATTTATTTAGTGAATGTATGCTAAATCTATTTTTTTATTATATAGTTTAAAATCTAGAGATTTTGTATTTTAATTTCTAATTTTATAATCTATTTAGTGAATGCATGCTAAATCTATTTTTTTATTATATATAATTTAGATTTTAGGGGTTTTATATTTTAATTCTTAATTATATAATTTATTCAGAGAATTCATGTTAAATTGATTTTTTTCTTATATATGATTTATAATTTAGGAGTTGTACATTTTAATTTCTAATTTTGTAATCTATTTAAGGTGGGCATGCTAACTCTATTTTTTTATTTTATATATTTTATATTTTAGAGATTTTATTTTTTAATTCTTAATTATATAATTTATTTAGTAAATGCATGCTAAATCTATTTTTTTATTATATATGATTTAAATTTTAAAAGTTTTGCATTTTAATTACTAATTTTATAATCTATTTAGTGAAATCATATTAAATTTATAGTTTTTTTCATGTATATGATTTAGATTTTAGGAGATTTATATTTTAATTTTTATTTTTATAATTTATTTAGTGAATGCAAGATAAATCTTTTTTTTATATTTGATTTATAATTTAAGGGTTTTACATTTTAATTTTAAATTTTAAATTTTGTAATCTATATAGTGAAAGTATGCTAAATCTATTTTTTTATATGATTTAGATTTTAGGGGTTTTGTATTTTAATTGTTAATTTTATAATATATTAAGTGAGTGCTTGCTAAAAAAAAATTCTTATATATGATTTATATTTTAAGGGTTTTCTATTTTAATTTTTAATTATATAATTTATTTAGTGAATTTATGATAAATGTATTTTTTTGTTTATGATTTAAATTTTATAGGTTTTACATTTGAATTCTTACTTTTGTGATCTATTTAGTGAATGCATGTTAAATTTATTTATTTTTTCTTATATATAATTTAGATTTTAGGGGTTTTATATTTTAATTCTTAATTATGTAATATATTTAGTAAATACATGTTGAATTTATTTATTTTTCTTATATATGATTTTAAATTTAGGGATTTTACATTTTAATTTCTAATTTTTAATCTATTTATTGAAAGTATGCTAAATCTATTTTTTATATATGATTTAGATTTTACGGCTTTTGCATTTTAATTCATAATTGTGTAATTTATTTAGTAAATGCATGCTAAATTTATTTATTTTTATATGATTTAGATTTTAGAGGTTTTACATTTGAATTTCTAATTTTATAATCTATTTAGTAAATGCATGCTAAATTTATTTTTTTCTTATATATAATTTAGATTTTAGGGGTATTGCATTTTAAATCTTAATTGTATAATATATTTAGTAAATGCATGTTGAATTTATTTTTTTATATATGATTTAGAATTTAGGGGTTTTATATTTTAATTCTTAATTTTGTAATCTATTTAGTGAAAGCATGCTAATTCTATTTTTTTTATATATGATTTAGATTTTAGGAGTTTTATAATTTAATTGCTAATTTTGAAATATATTGAGTGAATGCATGTTAAATATATTTTTTGTTCTTATATATGATTTAGATTTTAGGGGTTTTGTATTTTAATTCTTAATTATGTAATTTATTTAGTGAATACATGCTAAATCTATTTTTTTATATACAATTTATATTTTAAGGTTGTTGCATTTTAATTCTCAATTTTATAATTTATCTAGTGAATGCATGCTAAATCTATTTTTTTCTTATATACAATTTAGATTATAGAGGTTTTATATTTAAAATCTTAATTTTGTAATTTATTTAGTGAATACATGTTAAATCTAGTTTTTTATATACATGATTTAGATTTTAAGGGTTTTATATTTTAATTTTTAATTTTATAATTTATTTAGTATTGCATGCTAAATACGTCTTTTTATTATATATGATTTAGACTTTAAGGTTTTTGCATTTTAATTTCTAATTATGTAATTTATTTAGTGAATGCATGCTCAATTTTTTTTTCTTGTATATGATTTAAAATTTAAGGGTTTTATATTTTAATTTCTAAATTTATAATTTATTTAGTGAAAGCATGTTAAATCTATATTTTTTTTCTTGTGTATGATTTAGATTTTAGGGCTTTTGTATTTTAGTTGTTAATTTTGTAATATTTTAAGTGAATATATGTTAAATCTATTTTTTATTCTTATGCATCATTTAGATTTTAACTTATTATTCAATTTTTAAGAAATGCAAAATTCTAAACTACTATCATCACAAGCATCAATATAGAAATCTAAAATGCATGTTGAGTCATTAGGTAATTGCTATGTCATATTGACAATGCAGTGTTGTTTATGGTAACTAAAAAATTATCAATGCATGTTTTTTCAATACAGTAGCTAAGAAAGCAAGAGGGCATACACGTGTTTTGGCTACTATAGCCTTCGTATGATACATAAGCGTAAGATTGTCTTTAATAAGTATGGACAACCTATAGGATGAAAGTGCACAATATCTTAGTAGCTTCATAGGAACCATTACATAAGATCCTTACCAGACACCTTTATATTTTTTTATTCATCGTGCATTACCACATTCTTACAAGGAGGATGTTTAGGCTTCAGTTCTGGAATGTATATTTCTTATATATATATATATATATATATATATATATATATATATATTGTAATTTATTTGATTTTTAATATTTATTTATTCAACAATAAATAGGCAAGCCGAGCAGAACTCTTACATGAAAACACTGTGTATCGCAAGAAGATAAATATAATGTAAGAGCAACTTACAGGTTTAAAATATGAGGTCGTAGGGTTGAAGGAACAATTGTTGAGAATGTTGGTCAATAATCAATCAAGTTTCTCACAAACTCCTTAAGTAGGTTGATATAACTAAATATTTTTAATCTTTAGTGCGTATGTGTCTAATTCTTTCATTTATGTTTATTTTGTGAGATCTATTTGGGTCTCAAATAGATCCAAATCAACATTTAGTATGAGTGAGATCTATTTGAGTCTCAAATAGATCTAAAATATTGTTTACTTTTATTTGATTCGTTTGGGTCTTCAATGAATCCAAATCCTTAGTAAGACCTATTTGGGTCTCGGATGGATCCAATTTTTTTTATATCCAGTTTAAACTCCAATATGAGTCTAAACTCTAACCAAACTCATTTGGGTTGATATGAATCATTCAAAGATAAATAACTTAAGATCTAGTGAATCCAATATGCTTATTCGGACAGTTCAAACTTAAGTCAATGTGGGTTGATCATCTTGAATCTCTACTAGGTCCAGATCCAAATATCTCGTACAGAACCTCATAAATTTTAATTAATAATATTTTTTTATAAATAAGAATAACTCATTAAATAACAGTGTAGACCAATATTCGAATAGGTAAAACCCTCCATATTTCATTAAAAAAAATATAAAATTTTTATATATTATAGTGATAAATAAGAAAATCTGATTAGGCTCGATTAATACATGGAGTCGAAGTATAGTTTATGAAATTTTATGCTAGACTCGACCTCGACTAGAGTTTCTATTATATTATTTTACCTAGTATTGCTACGGTCTGGTTCATGGAGTTCTTTTCCGGTCTAGGTATGGTTTTTGTTATGATGGGTTCGATTAGACCTTGGTTTGAACCCAATACCATACTCGAAAATCGAGGCCAGATCTTATTCTACTTGGGTCCTAACCAAAACCGCCCGTTGACTCTCCTAACTAAGATCACGACACATCTCATCACACGTTCTAGAAGTGTTGCTAAATGAAAAGAGTCTTATCAACTTTTATTAATGATAAATCATAGATTGAAATTGCTAAATGAAAAGAGTCTTATCAACTTTTATTAATGTTAAATCATAGATTTAAATACCTAATAAAAAAATATAATTTAGTGATATTATGCTAAAATCACAAGTTGAGATAAGCGAATTCGAGCCCCTGGCATCCCCTAGGGCAAACCACAGCAGTCGTAATCGTACAAAATGAATGTGATGGGCCGCAAACCACAAGTGTTGTGTGGCCGTGCGCACTGGAATAACCTCATTTTTTTTCCTTTTTTTGTGCACAGTGTGACTAAACGGCTGAGATGTGCCCTCATTTCACTGACCAACAAGAACATGTTGGAAAGTAGGCGTCTGATATGAATCAGAAAAGGTCATGTACTTTAAAGTTTAAATGAAGGGTGTACTTTTATTTTAACGTGAAAAGAAAAGAAAAGAAAAGGTGCAACTAATCCGGTCTATCAAAAGTGTGTGATTTGATCATTCATCATTTTCACCACCGAACCCCATTAAGAAACACAACTTTCCCACGGTTGACTAAAGACTTTGCTACTACCAAAGGTTGGTCAACATCGAGTGCAACACGGTTGTCGGTGCTCCCATGGAGAATTATCGAGGGAAAATGATGAATGATCAAATCACACATTTTCCCTCGATAATTCTCCCATAGCATTCACATCACCAGTCTAGGGCTGCGAAAACGTACCAGACAAGCAGCTCGTGGCTCACACCGGCTCAGCTCGCTCAAAGCTTGTTCAGGCTCGTAAAATAAGCTCGACCACTCAAGCCGAGCAACTACATGGGAAATTGGATGGTCGGTGTAGTCGTCACTCACAGACCATCAGCTTTTAATTAAAAATTATAAAAAGAATTCCATCATGTGTTAATCCTAACCGTCCAGCTGAAGCATCTGAACAACTAGAATCATTCCACGTTAAGGTGAAAATGTGGACCAATCCTAGCCGTACGTAGGACGTAAACCCATCCTAGTCAAATAATGTGGTTGCACACTTTTGTCGTGCTACTGCACCTAATCACCCACCTAAACGAATTATGGTATGCAAGATATGCAGAGCAATCACACGAAAACACTAAAATTAACGTGTTCGGTTGAGTATGACCTACGTCCACGATGAAATCTCACTCACTCAAATCAACATGAGGATATTAAGTTCTTGCTTTTTATAAACAGGCTATATTATAGGCAAGGTTTTCAACAACCTTCTCCTTGCCATTGTAGGACTCCACAAAATTAGAAAGCGGTCTCTCAATCTTCACAGGTTTTCATAATTTTTTTGGAGTTTCTAACTTGTTGGATAAGTCTTTCTCATATGCAATTTAATCAGATTTATAACTTTCCTTAGCTATGAGATCTTTATTAGGAAACCTCCCTTGAGTTGTCTCTTGATCCTTTGAACTGGGCCCTACAGGACTCAATCCAACTGAGTCTCTAACAACCTCCCTAAAGTTCATCGGGTGGCCATCACGTCGTACTTGTTGATCAAGAACTTGAACCGCTGAGCTGCTGGAGGCGTTGTGAGAGTATCTTCTGTTTGATCATTCGTCCAAATATACTTAATACACAATTAATTGTTTGTCAATTTGTCTAGAATAAAATGCACATCTATTTCAATGTGCTTGGTCCTGGTGTATTGGATTGGATTTGCTGCAAAGTATGTAGCTCTTAAATTATCACACCATAAAAGTGAAGCAGTTTTACTTTCAACCCCAAGTTGACGGCATAGATATTGCAACCACATGAGCTCTGCAGTAGCATTTGCTAGAACTGGATATTCAACTTTTATGCACAGTGGCCTATTTTTTTAGCACTCCAGGAAACCAAATTGTTACCAAAAAAGGCTGCATAACCTCTTGTAGGCTTTCTATCATTTGACCAATTTACATCTGAAAATTGATAGAGATGTATTGGTGGATGGCTTGACAAGCATACCATGATTAATTGTTTCCTTGAGATAACATAAAATTTGTTTCACTACTGCAATGTCCATCTGTTGGCGCATGCATGAACGGACATACCTTGTTCACAAAAAAAAAATAGCTGGTCTAGTCACAGTGACATATTGCAAACTGCCAACAATACTGTGGTACTTAGTGAGATCGTCAAACTGATAACCATCATTAGCAGACAAAGCTTGCCCTAAAGCCATTGGCATGGACACTGACTTAGCTTTCACCATGTCAACCTTTTTTAGAAGATCATACACATACTTCTTCTTACACAAATGTAGGCCTTGACATGTTTTGATAACTTTAATTCCTAAAAAATATTAAAGTTCACCACGATGTGGGTAACACTCCCCATAATGATGATCCTTCTGTTAAACCCATTACCGAATAAAAGGGAAACAGTTGCTTAACCGTTTCCATTCGGTGATTATAAAAAGGGTTTCATAAGCAACCCATGGTGAGTGCAAAAATACAGAGATTAGGAGGGAAGAGGTCGACTCACCGTCTGCATACGGAGGTCGGCGCTTGTGGTGGCTGCAGACCGACTGAGTTGAAGAGAGCCCTTCTCCAGCAACGTTCTCCGCCCTCCGATAATGGCCGCCTCAGGTACGCTTTGCTTTTCTATTTTATTATGCAGGGCCACCGCCACACAGTGATGCCGATTGAGGCTTCGTCGGAAGCCCCCAGCCGACTCAACATTGGGTTATGGGCCCACACCCCGCTTCAGCTGCGGGGTGTGCCCTTGGCAGTCCAGCAAAGCAGGTCATCGTGGGGTGACGCTGCTGCTGGTCGCCGGAATCCGGCGACTGTCGCCATTGGGCGACAGACATGCGTATAAAAAAAAACTTTCTTACCTCTGTTTTTGGGGGTTTTCCGTCGGTGAGGACACCGCCGGTGTTTCCTTCTCCGTCTGCCATTAAAAGGCTACAAGAATCGTCGCCGACGACTATTGAGTCGCCAGATTTATGAAAAGGCTTCTGCGGCATCAGTTTTCGCCGGCGGATGGATGGTTGCTTTCGCCGGAGGAGAAACGCCATCAGGAGCGGCAGCGTTGGTAGTCGGCAGGGGGCATCGCCGGCAGGCGGCGTGGGTCGCCAACAGGCGACGTTGGTCGCCGATCGGCGATATTGGTCGTCGGCAATGAAAAGGGGAAAACCCCTGTTTTCTAAAAGATCTGGGTTTTCTGCCCCTTTTTCGTTTTTTCTATCGGGTAGAACCAGATCGGATCCGGTATATACCGGGTCCGACCAGGATCTAGTAGCCCCCGGGTCAGACCCGGATATGGTAGCAACCGGGTCAGACCCGGATCCGGTTAAAACCCGGGTCAGACCTGGATCTAGAAGCTATCGGGTCCGACCCAGATCCGACCTGTACCGAGTCCGACCCAGATCTGATAAATATCGGGTCCGACCCAGATCCGGTTTGTACCGGGTCTGGCCTGGATCCGGTTAATACCGGGTCCGACCCGGATCCGGTTTCTTACCGGGTCTGACCCGGATCCAGGTCTTAACCGGGTCCGACCCGGATCTAGATAATCTCGGGTCTGACCTGGATCGAGATAACCCCGGGTCTGACACGGATCCAGATAACCTCGGGTCCGACCCGGATCAGGCCAGTACCGGGTCCGACCGGAATCTAGATAATTTTGGGTCTGACCCGGATTCGGTTACAGTTGGGTCTGACCCAGATCCAGAAGGGTACAAGCACTATTTGGCCTGAACCGGACCAGGGACTGTCTCAGCCCCTTTCCGGGACCGGTTCGGAGTCATTTTTGGCCGGTTCCTTCCAGTTTCTCACCGGTTCCAAGATGCTAAGACCTTGTTTTCTTAAATATAAGAAAATACAAGGATTTCGGCATACGATTAAAGGGTTTTTATGAAATTTTGTTCATACTTGACCCAGTTCATAAGTTTCAAAACCGGTTCGGACCCTTGGATGACCGGTTCGGGGCTGTTTCAGACCGGTTCAAAGTGCTTTAAGACCGGTTCATGATATATATGACAAATTCATTCGATTTTCAAACTATTTCGAGGGTCATATGTCTGGTCCATTCGGTTTACGGACCATTTTAAGATATAATTTTGCATATTAGCATTAAGGATAGTTAGATGACTCAGTGTTTTTATGTCACCAAAGTGACTGAATACACGTGAGTCATGAATGAATTTTATACTATCATACAGTTTAAGCCGATATGCACATTGTACTTAGATTCATGAAACGATATACGACCCAAAGGTAGTTTTATCGTGTTTGAAATTTAAGTAGGGTAGAATAAGATAAATGTGTCGAGATACATCACACATGAGTATCCAAAGGTACCTTGTGTTGATGGTCTAACTTCACAAGAACCTTAGTTTTACCGAATATGATCAGTAGGCGAAGTGGTTTCGCGTGTCGGAGCTCTTACCAAAGTAGGACTCTGATGACCCCCTTCACTCGCCTGGAAAGAAGCATATCGAGGGTCTTTATTATTTTGCTTTTTCCACTAAAGTTTTAGTCTCTTATGAATGTTTCTTGATACGTGTCTTTTGTCATGCAGTTTCAAGTTCTGTGATTTTAGATGGCTCTAGCTCTATACCTTTTCTAGATGGATCCAATTTTATTGATTGGAAAGAAACTATTCTTTTTGCATTAGGGTATATGGATCTAGATCTGGCCCTAAGGATAGATGAACATGATGCCCTCACTGATCAGAGCACTGTTGATCAAAAGATTGCTTTTGAGAAGTGGGAGCGCTCGAATAGGCTTAGCCTATTGCTTTTGCAATCTAAAATGGCTAAGGACATTCGCAGTGCTATCCCACAATGTAGAATAGTGAGGGAATTCATGAATGCCATTGAGGCACAATTTGTGAGTTCAAACAAGGTCAGAGCCAGTACCCTGATGACAAAAATCATATCTATGAAATATACTAGAGGGGAAAACATTCGCCAATACATTTTGGAGATGAAAAACATAGCGTCTCAGCTGAATGACATTAGCATCTTAGCTGAATGACATGAAGCTCACCATCTCTGATTCTTTCCTAGTGTATTTAGTTCTAACGTCCTTATCTTTGGAATATGGACCTTTCAAAATCTCGTACAACACACATAATGATGAATGAACATTTAATGAACTCATGTCAAAGTGTGTTGAATAAGAAGAGAAGATGAAAGGTGAGAAGGTGCAGAGTGCACATATGGCTTCTCATACGTCCAAGGTAGGACCAAGGAAGAATGCATTTAAGAGAAATGCTAGGAAGAAGCCAACTGGGGATAAGTCATCCCAAGACAAGCAATCCAACTCTACTCCCATAAAGTGCTTCTTTTGCAAGAAGAAGAGACACATAAAGGCAGATTGCATAAAGTACAAGAAGTGGTTGGAAAAGAGAGGTAATTTGTCATTTGTTTCTCATGAATGTAATTTATTACAAATTCCTGAAAATAGCTAGTGGATTGATTCTGGTGCTACTGTTCATATTTCTAACTGTCTACAGTTGTTCATGAGCAGAAGGGAACCAACAATGCATGAGAAAAGCATCTATTTGGGAAACAAGATGGGTTCACATGTGAAAGGTGTTAGAACCTGCAGGATTACTCTAGATACAGACGTAGTTTTAGATCTTCATGATGTCTTTTATATTCCATCGTATAGTAGAAACTTAATTTCAATTTCAAAGTTGGATAAATTTGGATATTGTTTTAAGTTTGAAAATTCCAAATTGTTCATATTCAGAAATTCAATTGAAATTAGTTCTGCATTAGTTTATGATGGTTTATATAGATTGAATGTGAAGATTCAAACTCAAGAGTCTTTGACTTCTGAATACGCATTAGTTGAAAATAAACGTAGCATGACAGATGATAAATCTTACATGCTTTGGCATCGAAGGTTGGGTCATATCTCTGAAAAGAAAATAAAGAGACTTGTAAATGAAGGAATCTTACAATCTCTAGATTTTACTGACAATGACCCATGTGTTGATTGCATAAAGGCTAAGCATACAAACACATATAAAGAGGGTGCCAGACGCAGTAGTGAGATATTAGAAATAGTCCATACGGATTTATGTGGACCGTTTTCTCCCTGTTACACAGGCGAAAAATATTTTGTCACTTTTATTGATGACTATTCTCGGTATATGTATCTCTACTTGATTTTCAAAAAATCTGATGTTTTTCAGATGTTTAAAGAATTTAAGAAAGAAGTAGATAAACAAACCAATAAGGTTATTAAAATAGTCAAGTGTGATAGAGGTGGCGAATATTATGGTAGGTTTACAGAGATGGGGCAAAGGGAAGGACCATTAGCGCGATTTCTTAAAGAGGAAGGCATTGTACCTCAATATACCATGTCTGGTAGTGCCTATCAGAATGGTGTAGCTGAAAGGAGAAATCGTACGCTTAAAGAAATGGTCAGGGCCATGTTGAATTACTCAACACTTTCCATAAAGTTGTGGGGCGAAGCCTTAAGGACTGTTGTGCATATTTTGAATAAGGTTCCTACGAAATATGTGCTTAAAACTCCTTACGAGCTGTGGACAGGTAGGAAACCATCATTGTCTTATATGCACATATGGGGATGTCCTGCAGAGGCTAAACTGTATAACCCCCATATTAAAGTCTTTGATCCAAGAATAACCAGTGGATATTTCAGTGGTTATCCAGAAAGATCAAAAGGATACATGTTTTATTGCCCATCTCACTCACCACAGATTGTTGAAACGGATAAGGCTAAATTCCTAGAAGATGGTTTAGTAAGATTAAGTGCACTTCAAAGCCTTGGTTTTGAAGAAGTATAGGATCCAGTTTCGTCATCTGTTAAGGAAAACATCGAAAGATATCATATTGTTATTCCTAATGATGGTGTGGTTGATCATTCGATTGTTAATGCACAAATCCAAAGTGAACCTATTATGGACAATTCAGAAGAGCACGAACAGGATGATCAAGTTCAATCTGAGCCCGAGGAACGACTTGTTTGGAGATCCACAAGGATTAGGAGATCTGTCATACATCCTGATTATGTGGTGTACCTTCAGGAGCCTGGTGATTTCATAGATATGGATAATGACTCATTGACTTTTATAGAAGTTGTTGAAAGCAAACAATCTTCCCACTGGATAAAAGCCATGAAAGAAAAGTTAGACTCTATGACTAAAAATCAAGTGTGGGATCTTGTCACGTTACCTAAAGGAGTAAAACTCATAGGGTGTAAATGGGTCTTTAAGACCAAGAAGGACTCCAAAGGTAACATAGAGAGACATAAAGCAAGATTGGTTGCTAAAGGATTCACACAGATGAAGGGCATTGACTATAATGAGACATTCTCTCCTGTCTCAACTAAGGAGTCAATGAGGATAATTTTAGCCCTTGTAGCTCATTATGACTTAGAGCTACATCAGATGGATGTGAAAACAACGTTCCTCAACGGAGATCTGAACGAAGAGGTATACATGGAACAACCTCTTGGTTTCTCTGAAAATGATCGTTTGGTTTGCAAGCTTAACAAATCAATATATGGACTTAAACAGGCCTCCTGACAGTGGTATATTAAATTTTCCCAAGCCATTGTGACTTTCGGGTTTACAGAAAACATTATTGATCAATGTATATACCTTAAGGAAAGTGGGAGTAAGTTCATTATATTGATGTTGTATGTGAATGACATCTTACTTGCAACCAATGATATAAAGTTACTTTCAGAGACAAAACAGTTTCTTGCATCACATTTTGATATGAAAGATATGGGTGAGGCTGCTTACGTTCTTGGCATTGAGATTCGTCGAGACCGAGCAAAGGGTTTTCTAGGCGTTTTCCAAATATCCTATATAGAAAAAGTGTTAAAGCGATATGAGATGGAGAATTTTTCTCCAAGTTCTACACCCATATCAAAAGGTGATAAGTTGAGCCTAAATGATTGTCCACAGAACGATATTGACAAAGCACATATGAGTGCTTATCCATATACATCAGTTGTTGGCAGCTTGCAGTACACGCAGACATGTTCTCGACCAGATATTTCTTTTGCAGTAGGGGTACTTGGCAGATTTTAGTCTAACCCAGGTTTGCTCCATTGAAAGGCTGCCAAGAAAGTCTTGCGGTACTTGCAAGGGACAAAGGACTATATGTTAACGTATCATAAAGTTGATCACCTCGAGGTCATTGGCTACTCAGATGCAGATTTAGGAAGATGCCTTGATAGTAGAAAGTCTACTGCTGGGTACGTCTTCTTACTTGCTGAGGGCGCGACTTCTTGGAGGAGTGGAAAGCAGACGACCACTGCTGCCCACACCATGGAGGCAGAATTCATAGCATTGTACGAGACTACTTTGCAGGCTATATGATTAAAGAACTTCATATCACAGTTAAAGGTGGTCGATTCCATTGGGAAGCCACTGAAGGTCTACTGTGATAATGAAGTTGTGGTGTCCTTTTCGAACAACAACAAAAGTACTACGTCATGCAAGCATATGGAATTGAAATATTTTGTTGTTAAAGAAAGGACGGAGAATCATTTAGTGCATATTGTCAATATTGGTACCAAAGAGATGATCCCTGATCCTCTTACTAAAGGGCTAGCACCGGGATTATATTCTGAACATGTAATGAGGATGGGATTGTTAAACTCTTTTTTGACATATGCATATAAATAAAGTGATCACTTTCAGTCTTTTGATTCTCATTATGGTTGTTGTTAATCTCATAAGGATTAGAGATTCAACTAAGGACCTTTAGAATAGAATAAAAAGGCCATTCTATTCATCAAGTTATTCTCATAAGGTTTTCTGGTTAAAGGGTTTATCGTCGGAACAAGTGGGAGAATGTTGGGATAAACCACCACGTCGGTGGTGGTTACCCACGATGTGGGTAACACTCCCCATAATGATGATCCTTCCGTTAAACCCATTACCGAATAAAAGGGAAACAGTTGCTTAACCGTTTCCATTCGATGATTATAAAAAGGGTTTCATAAGCAACCCATGGTGAGTGCAAAAATACAGAGATTAGGAGGGAAGAGGTCGATTCACCGTCTGCATACGGAGGCATGCGCTTGTGGTGGCTGCAGACCGGCTGAGTTGAAGAGAGCCCTTCTCCGGCAACGTCCTCCGCCCTCGGATAATGGCCGCCTCAGGTACGCTCTGCTTTTCTGTTTTATTATGCAGGGCCATCGCCACATAGGGATGCCGATTGAGGCTTCGCCGGAAACCCCCAGCCGACTCAACACAAGATCCTTAATAGCAAACTCATATTTGAGTTTGGAGCAAAGAACTTGTATTTGATCACAGAGTTACCAGTGACAAAAACCATGAACTTGTTTTAGACCATACAAAGCTTTCTTCAATTTACAAACATAATTTGGATGCTCTGAATTTTCAAACCTCTAAGGTTGCTCTATAAATACTTCTTAAGTTAACACCCCATGTAAGAATGCATTCTACAATTCCAATTGTCGAATACACCAACCATTACTCACAGCTAATGAAATGATAATTCTAATGGTAGTCAGTTTAATCATAGGATTAAAAGTCTCAAAATAAACAAGTTTTTCCTTTTGACTATATCATTTACCAACAAGATGAGCTTTATACCTTTCAAGACTTCCATAAGTCCACATTTTGATTTTAAAAATCCATTTTCATCCAATTACATGAGATGCAAGATTAGGAGGTGTCAAAATCCATGTTATATTTCTTTCAAAAGCATCAAATTGTGCTTGCATTGATTCATGCCACTTAGGATGATTGAAGGCCTCCCTAAATGACACTTCTCCACTGTCTTGTGACAAAACAGTGAGGAAGGCAATTAGTATGGGATACTTAGTAGCTTGAAATACCTTGGGCTTTAAGGTTCTATCTTGAAACCTTGTGACCATATGAGTTTTACCCGATTGGGAAATCAAAGGTAAAGAAACATGACTATGTTGAGACTGGCTATTTGACTCAACTGATGACATGACTATAGGTGACAATATAGCCAAGGTAGGCAGAGCAGAGGATGACTCTAGATAAGAGGTCGATTCACTAGATTCTTGACTTGGCATAGGGTTTAATATGACTATGTTGACTCTCATTCTAAATGCTTTTGTTATGTGTTATTATAAAATGTTTGTGGTGTCATTATCCATCAATTGTTTTGTGTTCAGTGTTCAGTATAGAACAATTCTCAATATGATTCACCATGGAATGTAATAGCACTACAAGAAAACCGTGGATTAGCGACGGCCTCTATCCATCGCTAATACGTCGCTAAGCCGTCGCTAAACTGTTTAGCGACGGCTTAGCGACGGATTAGCGATGGATAAAGGCCATCGCGAATTTTTGCTCGCTAATTAGCGGAAAAAATTATTTGTCATTAATTTCGTTGCTACTTTGCGACAGATTAGCGACGGACATTATCCGTCGCTAATCTGTCGCTAAATTTAAAAAAAAAAATAAAAAAAATTTGATCCTTGTCGGGTGGTATTCCGGCAGCACTAAGCCGGACTTATACCGCACCCGACAGGCATTGCATGCACAGAACGATCGCTCCGCCTCATCGCGAACCGGCGTCGCCGTCCTCCATGAACCGGTGCTCTCCGGCGTCGCCGTCCTCCATGAACTGGCACAGTCATCTTCCATGAACCGGCGTCGCCGTCATCCTCCGTGGACCGGCGTCATCGTCCTCCGTGAACCGGCGTCGACGTCCTCCAGCGATCGCCGACCGTCCTCCGCCGTCACCGTCCTCCGTGAACCGACGTTGTTGTCCTCCGTGAACCGACGCCGACATCATCCAGCGATTGCCGACCGTCCTCCGGCGTCGCCGTCCTCCGACGTCGCCGTCCTCCGTGAATCGGCGTTGTCGTCCTCCGTGAACCGGCGCTGACGTCTTCCAGCGATCGCCGACTGTCCTCCGGCGTCGCCGTCCTCCACTCTCATGTACATGCTCTCCAACGCGCACTCCGACGTCGCTCGGTTTAAATCGAGCGCAATCAATTTAAATTTCGAACGGGAGAGAGGGAAAATTTCGCGCTCGGTTTAAATCGAAAATTAGCGACGGATTAGCGACGGAAAAATTCTCACGCTAAATCCCTCGCTAAAATGTTTTTCTTGTATTGAGAATTAGCGACGAAATAATAGTTGTCGTTAATTTGTCGCTAATTAGAGACGGATTAGCAATGAAACAACTTTCATCGCTAATCCGTCGCTACTTACCGACGGATTCATTAAGAAAGTTTTCTCTAGCTAATCTGTCGCTAATTTGCGACGAAAAAAATCCGTCGCAAATTTTCGTCGCTAGTTAACATTTTTCTTGTAGTGTAGGGTCATCAATGAGTTGGGTACTTAAACCATGAATCTATCATACCCTGTATAAATTCAAGACTGGGTCATACCCAACTCATTGATGCCCCTATTACCAAACGAACATCATCCGGCCCTATAATTTAATTAAGCTCAAGGAGATTTGTCATTGGACCTATTGTCAGGAAGAATTCTCTGTTTTGGACCTAATGTCCAATCAGATGGCTGAGCCGTTCGGAAGTTGATCCAAGGAAGTTCGTGGAAGATCATTCTCCAAGTCAATGTTGTAAAGCTCTGATCTGACAGGAAATCGGGAAAAATGTCTGATCTGCACTGGGTTGGAAAAAATCAAGAAAATTGGATCAGAGTAATTAAAGACTTGAAGAACATTTGCAATATAATATAATCAGGCTTGAATAATATGATAAATAATCATATCCAAACATTAAACATAAACACAGTGTATTGGCAAAGTTTCCCAAAAATCATAATAAATAAACTTAAATAAAAGTTGGGAAAATTAGGGCATAAATCATAAGAAAACCTTTCTTTGGGTAAGTCAAGGGAATACTCCCCCTATCACCGGTCGCACATTGGCAGTCCTCCTATTGATAGAACCTTTAAAGTCTCCCCTGCTCACCAAGGAGCACACCCAGCTTCGTGCTTGCAGCAAGAGACAACGCCCTGGGTTTTGAACTCGTGATGTCCTGTCAACTCATGATAAGAAGACATTTTAAACTTCTTTTTTGTGATTTTATGGGCATTGGACATGAATGAATCTCTAAGTGTTAACGTTGTGACTCATCTTTTAATGACATTGCACTACTTTACATTTCAGTCCACACTTCACAAATGTTGGAGAGTAGATTTAAAATTTTATCATCAAATACAGTAAGCTCGGCCAAATCTTTGGTAATATCAGTAAAACCTGTCAATTTCTGATTTTTACTGTTTTCTGGAAAAAAATATCATTAGCGGATCGGCTATATTAAACAACTAGATCTGCCCCGCAAAATCAACTTGGCGATCCGTTTTTCAGCAATACTTCAGTTAGGCATACGATTAGCAATGTAAACGGGTGGATTCGGGGTGGATCCATTTAAGTGGGCTAAGTTGGAGCAATTTGGCCTTCGATACTTTTTGAAAATTAAGGAGCTTCAACTCTCTTGGTTTGTGGAGACTCTCTATTTTGTGCTGTTTTCTTTTCTCTAATGCCTAAAACTCCTCAAAGCTTTCCATAAAACGTAACCTTGGTTGAGCTCTTTTTGTGGCTGAAAAGCTTGAGTTATATTTATTAAAACTTCAAGTTAATGTTTGAGGGGATGTGATTGAAAATGGCTACAAAAAGAATCAAGTTTTTGGCTTTAGTTGATTTACTTGTGATCTCCATGAAAACTTTAATGTCAGTCTTTTTTGTAAATCCACTATTTTACTAAGTCTGCATATAAATTCATTACCTTTCTGTTTTCTTAAAAAAGATCAATAGTGTAACATTTTTTTTTTTGAGAAGAATAGTTTTAAAATTTTAATGATGTTAGAAGTGATTCAAATGTTTTACCCTCACCATTATGGTACAAAAACATTACCCGCTCTTTTTTTAAAGAAATAAAATCTTACTAAAAAATTTAAGTCAGGATGAAACGCAAATCGTTGCCCATTTATCCATTCCAAAAAGTTTTCTTACTTGCATGTTTTTAATTAAAAATATATTTTTATGATTTAACTATTTGCATAATATAAATTTTAATGTAAACCTCCTTTATCTAAAGATGGCCCCTTGGACTGGTAATAACTAATAACAGAAGCTTCTTTTTTTTAATTTATAACCAGAAGAAACCACACCGGTGGCCAAGACATGGTCGTGCTGGCTCAACCTGCCATACCTATGGTCGCCGTGCCGGCAGAGTAAAACTCCGAGGCTAGTACCCCTGCCCCGGTGCCTATGCTACACATTGGCTTGCACAGAGAGGTGACATTCATGAGTATCGAACCTTGACTGCTTGTCGAGCAGCCAAGGCCCCCACCCCACTACTCAAATCCTCCTTGGGGCAACTAATAACAGAAGCTGAATGCACATTTTCAAAAAATGTTTACAAAAGGCATCCGGTATGAACATTAATTATGCATATTAAGTTTTTTTTTTTTTGAAAGGCACTATGCATATTAAGTTATTAACATTGTGTAAATATTTGATATTAATTAATGTACGGAACTATTGAATAAAAATCATCTTCCTTTTATACTTTGTTAATTCTTTTGTAAATCAAACCTTACGTAAGTGATCTACATAGATCTTTTTAAGTAGGAAATGAATTTTGAATTATGTAAGTTGGTATTTGAAGTGATTCTAAAATCAAAGGCCCATCATGTGCCAAATCTTCATAACTTAAAAACCATGTCTTTTTTTTTTTGAAAGGCAAGCTGGGGTTAGGCAGACCCCACAAGTTATTATTCAAAGCCAAGTTCAAAGGTTTGGTTAGTAGCAAATAAAGCATGTTGAATTGTTACCACTTGCGCTTATGGTTTTTAGTTCAATGGGTTCGTACTTGGTTAGTAGCAAATATTTACACAGGTGTTTTTTTGTTAAGAAAATATTTACCTAGTTGCCATGTTTGGAAGCAAGAAAAATTCTCATAGAAAAAGAAAATTTTACGCATGAGAAGTTTGGATATGATAACTTTTTCAAATGAAAAATTTTCGCTTGTATGTATAGCATGAGAAAAATGGAGTAGAAAATGTAAAAAAAATGTGAGAGAGGTGTGTAGTTGGACCATACCAAAGAGAATGAGAGAGGTGGAACCACCCCAAAAGAGAGAGAGAAAGGTGGTTCTATTGTACCAGAGAGAGCGGTGTATAAGACTGTATCAAGGAGAGGGAGGTGGGTGAACCACAACCAAGAGAGAGAGAGAGAGAGAGGTGAAAATGGTGGTGGGTGGAAGGAAGATGAAGATAGAGGAAGCTCATGTTGTGGCAGCCTATGCAATGAGATGTGCTGTGGGTGAAAGATTGCCCTAATGCAAAAGGAATTTTTGATAAGAAAAATTTTCCTACTCGGGGTTGGAGAAATTTTTTTTTAGAAAATCATACTTTTTAGAAAAGCTTTTCTTTCAAAAAATTTCTTGGAATAGTTGAAAAAATTATAGTTTTTACTTTCACTTTTCCTACTATTTTCTCACTTAAGGGTACGTTTGAAAGTGAGAAAATAGTAAAAAAAAAAAAAGAGTACATATTTTCCAACTGTTCCAAATGAGAGAATTTTTTTCACAAAAAAAGTTTTTCTAAAAGGTATGATTTTTTTATAAGAAAAACTCCTCCACTGAGGAGGGGGAGGTGGTAGAGAAAATTTTCATCTCAAAATATTTATCTCTCGATGACGCTGAGTGGGCTGGGAGGAGACGGTGATGAAGAGGCAGAGCCTCCACCGAGGGTTACCGGCGGGATCCTTCCAGAGGGCGAGGCATGGGAGATCCGGCCGACGGTGTTGCAACAACCCCAGATCATCCTGCAGAAAGAAGGCACCTATATGTCTCAGGGGAAGCCACAACTGATCAACAACATCAATGCCTGCACGATGATGGTGGATGTCGTCCGCACGATGTTGGGGCGCAAGGGCATGGACAAGCTCATCCACGATGACAAGGGCAACACCGCCATCTCCAACAACGGTGCCACCATCATGAAGCTCCTCGACATCGTTCACCTAGCCACCAAGATCCTCATCGACATTTCCAAATCTCATGATTTTAGAGGCAACCCACCTTCTCCCTTTCTTCCATTCCCTTTCTAAATTTCTCTCTTCCTTTACCCCCACTAATTCTTTCCATCACTACCTCTTATTCGGGAGGGCGGTGGGGGTGATGATTTGCAGGAGAGAGAAAGTTTTTCCAACACACAAACAAGGAAAAGTGAAGACAAAAAGTCAAAAATATGATTTTTCTCATCGTTCCAAACTAGAGAATTTTTCTCCGAGAGAGTTTTCTAAAAAGTACAAATTTTACTATAAAAAATTACCTTTTTACTAACATACCTCTTATGCAGCATCATTAATTAATCATGTTTACTGACACAAAACATGCTCGCACTAAAAAAAAGGTACATTATACTGGTACGACATACACTGCTTCAGTATAACATTATTACTGGACTCAAAAAAATTAAGTCAGTGAAATAAATACCTTTACTGGCAAAAAAAATTACACCAGTTAAATAAACATCTTTACTGGTGTGACAAAAAATTGAGCCAGCAAAGAGGTATGTTAGACTGATGCAAGATACATTCTATCAGTATAACACTACTATTGGCCTAAAAAAAATATGCCAGTGAAATAAATACCTTTATTGGCACAAAAAATTTATGCCAGTAAAATAAACACTTTTATTGGCAAAAAAAATGTTATGCCAGTAAAGGGTTGTGTTTTAAAAAAATTAAAAAGTAAGGTTCGAGAGATGCGGCCTCCTTCTCGCATCTCCCAAACCCTCTCTCTCTCTCTCTCTTGCCCTCTTTGTTGCCTCTTCGCTCTCACCCCCTCTTTGTTACCCTTTGCCCGCTCTTTATCGCCCTTCGCCCCTCTTTGTCATCTCCTCTCCATCACCCTTCAACCCCTCTCTCTCACCCCGTCTCTCTTGCGCTCTTCTCTCTCGTCCTCTATGTCGCCCCTATCTCTTGCCCTCGCCCTCCTCTGTCACCTCTTTTCTGTTGCACTTTCTCTCACTCCCTGTCTCTTTGATGCCCCCTCTCTGTCAGTGTAATGCTTCAAAATTTTTAACTTAAAAACATAGAAATTTAACCTTTTTTTTAAATATAACAACGAAAATAGTTTGGGTTTTAAAAAGTCGGATGATTCCGACAGGTTACAGAAATGAGAGATATCTATAGTTCCAACAATAAGAAATGAAAACCATTTCATGCATTATAAATAGATCAAGTTATCAAAGTTTATATATCATCAAAAGCTTAATAAAAGATTCTATTAGAATAAGATAAGTAATAGTTGATTCCAAGATCGAAACGTAGTTAGGAATGTTTGGATCAGGATCCTGTCGCGCATCAGGCTCTTGCACTGCATCATTCTTCATTACCCGCACCCCATAACAACAAAGTCAAACTCTTTCAAGCCGGTAAGCAAACTTAAGCATCATGCATTATGATAAGAAATCAAAATATCTATCATATTCTCAAATATGCAATTATCAATGCGACTAACATGCTAGAATTATAAAATGACATGTTTATAAACTTAATAACAACATCAACAACATGATCGCAATAATGATGTATCAATAAGAACAACATAATCTCTAAAATGACAAAATAATCTCAAATAAATCGCAATTAACTATATCAGTGAGTTTGTAGAGTTAGTATTAAGTTTTGATAGTCTTACTCCTCTGGATACTCAGAGGTGGTCATTGCGACATCGAGAAATACTATAGTGTTTGATGATACATGAAATGCAGCATATTTGAGTCATTAATCACATACATCTAAGTGCAATTTCATGATTTAAATCCATGATTTGGTCGTTGTAAGGTTCAAAGAGCTATGTTTTAAATTTGAGCAAAAATATAGTTAAAATGAAGAAGTTAGGCATTTCAATGTTTTGGAGTGAAATCGACAGTGGATCGGGTCCAAATAAGACCCATAATCAGATTTTTGGGTTTTGGATCAGACAAAATCCTAATATTCATCCCTAAACCCATATCCATCTAACTTCATGTTGTGCAAATTTCAAATTAACTCAAAATAAGGGGGCATTTTTAAGTAAAATGCAATTTTGAAGGGTTTTTGAGTAAAAATGAATTTCTTTAAAATATAAGAGGCATTTTGAAATTTTCTAAAAAGTAGCTTTCTGAACCTCCTCATATGGGACGTGTTTCTCATAGAGAGGTTTTTGTCCATGGTTGAAGGAAGAGCTTCCTTGTGTGCCTTGCATCTATCTTCTTCATCTTCGTCGAAAATCCGACCAAAAATCTTCTTTTCTATCACTTCCATTTTCTCGTCCATTCATATTTTTTCTATATTTCTTTGTCTCACCATTCCTCACGGTTGTGTGCTATATTTATTCAGGTGAAAGGTGTGGTTCATACTTGAGCAATCAAGCATTTTTAAAGATCTAGCCGACCTTCTTGCATCTAGTGGCTCAAACATCTCTTTTTCGGGCATTTCAGTGTCTTTCCACAACCCATCCACTGGTAACCTTGCTGAATTTTTGCAGACATTGAAGCAGCCATTGAAGGACATCCTTGGAGTGATCCGGAAGCCATGGTACATACTTCTTGCACCTACACTCGTCGGGCTTCCGAAAGGTAAGCCTTCTTGCATCTCCTTCGTAGTTTAGTATAAAAAAATCGTGTAATGTTTTTTGTATCATTTTTTTCTATCAAAATTCTGTAAAATCATTACAGATCTGAGTTTAAGATGCTATGGAGGATATGTCAAAGGTTGAGTTTGAATTTACATCAAGTGGCTGAATAGGATTGCATTTGATTGAAGGCTGGACGATTTTCTAAAAATCAGTTAGCTCTAATCTAGTCGTTCTTGATATTAAAGTTTTTTTTTGTAATGATTTTTTTACAGCAACTTGAGGAACGTATAGCCTATTAATTGATATCTTAGGGTTGAGTTTTGGTATAGTTCATGGTTTAGAAAATATTTGCTTTAGCTTTGCCTTTAGCCTAACCGTGTCTTGCATTTTTTCTAGTTCTCAAGCTTCAGCAATGGCTGCCGTCTTCCCCATAGATGGAGGCAGCCATTGTTGAATCTTAAAGCACTGGTTTTTGGGTAAGTTAGTTAATTTTAGTCATTTCTTAAATTTGCATTTAGTGCATTTAGGTTAGGAATACAGTTAGTCAATAATTAATTAAATTGGCTTAGGCGTGTTTTGAATTTTAGCTACTCACGTTTTTGGGTTAAGTCGGTTAGTACCCCTATATTAGTTAGCTTACTTGACCTATAGATTATATTATATTAGTATTAGCTTAGTATTCTTTTAAGAGTTTGAATATTGTTCTTGAAGGGCATTCGTGTCAATTGCATATAGTGAAGTATTTGTAGTAAGTTTTGACTAGGTTCAAAATTTAACATCCATTTTTTTTAACTCTCAAGGAGGTCGACCTTCTTGAAAAGGGTCCACTAATTAGGGATAGTTTTAGGTTGTTTAGGCAAGGTTTGAAAAAAAAAAGTTATTTTGTTTCCTATTTAGGAGGGGTGTGAGTTAGTTGCCAAAATTCTAGAGGATTTGAAATTCAATTACGTGAGTTGTGGGCAGGCTTTTAAGTCAAAATAGGTATTGGCATTAACCTTTAGGGAAGTAATTCAATATTACCTTAGTTGAATTAGGTTACTCCACGTTAATTTGGCAAATCAAAATTGTCATTTGCCTATTTGCCTAATTCGTAGGGTGTCAAGATTGTTATTTCAAAGAGTATCCCTTAATTAGTTATTGCTTTTCCTAAAGTATAGCTAACTAGTTACATGAAGTAGATTTTATTTGAATTAATTGGAGTGAATAGATTGTAAAATCGTGTGGGCCCCCTCATCTTATGTGTTGACCCTCTCCCTCACTCTCTCTCTTAACTCTTTCACACACCAGCTCCTCCATTGCTCTTTTCAGTATCCAATCTCTTCTCCCTCCCTTAGACGTCAATTGAGTAGGCCCCACATTAATTAATTAGTTAATGTGTCATTAATTTTAGGGTATATTCTGGATATTGAATTTAATTAGTTTAGTTAGTGGGATTTGCCTATCTTGCTTCTTTTTATTCTCATTAGTGTTTTAGTTTTACTTGTAATTTTAATACGTTCCTCTGGAGGGATCCACATCAGTCACATGTCCTTCATTCTTGACTGACACCTAGCTTGTGTGGATCCCCTTAGGGACGTGTGATAGTTTAGAAGGTCTGAGCATATGCATTTTGTTTTTTTTTGCTTAACAACGTTAGAATTAATTCATATTAGCATTAGGTGTTAACTTGTTGTTAATGATTTCTAGTGTGCACTTCATTTCATGTTCAACAAGTTTCGGTTATGCATGTGAGTTAACATAGGTCTGATATAATTTTAGTAGCAGCATATGTCAACTTAGAAATCGTGTAAAGATCTTCATTCGTGCATAGTAGTTAGCATAGCTATTTAAGTCTTTAATTGCTACTTGCAATAGTTAGTTGCTGCCTTGTTTATTTTATTTGGTTAAGGTTCTGACATTTGTTTTTTTTTTTGTAGTGGCTGTAGGGTTTGCACGATCTTCAAATCAAAGATTAGTATATAAGGCATAGCCCGTAGAAGAATATCAATTGATGTTGCCAAATGCTCCTGTAGTTTTGTAGAGTTTCTAATTGTTAGTTCATTTTTAATTATTTATTTTGTTAGTGTCATGAATTCATGTATGTCGTGCATTGTTCACTAACATTATGTTTGATTATTAAGAAAGTGTGATTGTATTACGGATATTGAAGTATTCCCGTTGTGTGGATCGACCCGACTCACTACAACAGTGAAAGTCGGTTTTTACATTTTGATGAACGATTTTCACTATCATTTATTGAAATTATTTTTCTAAAATTTCTAATCAATCAAAGTTTCATCAAAATTTTGGCACCGTTTTTGGGGACTTTGATTGGTTGGAAATTTTAGAAAAATATTTTCAATAAATGATAGTGAAAATCGTCCATCAAAATGTAAAAACCGACTTTCACCGTTGTAGTGAATCGGGTCGATCCACAAGGAACGAGAATACTTCAATATCCATAATATAATCACACTTTATTAATAATCAAACATAATGTTAGTGAACATTACACGACATACATGAATTCATGACACTAAAAAAATAAATAATTAAAAATGAACTAACAATTAGAAACTCTACAAAACTACAGGAGCATTTTGCAACATCAATTGATATTCTTCTACGGGATATGCCTTATATACTAATCTTTAATTTAAAGATCGTGCAAACCCTGCAGCCACTACAAAAAAAAAAACAAATGTCAGAACCTTAACCAAATAAAATAAACAAGGCAGCAAGTAACTATTGCAAGTAGCAATTACAAACTTAAATAGCTATGCTAACTACTATGCACGAATGAAGATCTTTACATGATTTCTAAGTTGACATATGCTGCTACTAAAATTATATCAGACCTATGTTAACTCACATGCATAACCGAAACTTGTTGAACATGAAATGAAGTGCACACTAGAAATCATTAACAACAAGTTAACACCTAATGCTAATATGAATTAATTCTAACGCTGCTAAGCAAAAAAAACAAAATGCATACGCTCAGGCCTTCTAAACTATCACACGTCCCTAAGGGAATCCACACAAGCTAGGTGTCAGTCAAGAATGAAGGACATGTGACTGATGTGGATCCCTCCAGAGGAACGTATTAAAATTACAAGTAAAACTAAAACACTAATGAGAATAAAAAGAAGCAAGATAGGCAAATCCCACTAACTAAACTAATTAAATTCAATATCCAGAATATACCCTAAAATTAATGACACATTAACTAATTAATTAATGTGGGGCCTACTCAATTGACGTCTAAGGGAGGGAGAAGAGATTGGATACTGGAAAGAGCAATGGAGGAGCTGGCGTGTGAAAGAGTTAAGAGAGTGAGTGAGGGAGAGGGTCAACACATAAGATGAGGGGGCCCACACGATTTTACAATCTATTCACTCCAATTAATTCAAATAAAATCTACTTCACGTAACTAGTTAGCTACACTTTAGGAAAAGCAATAACTAATTAGGGGATACTCTTTGAAATAACAATCTTGACACCCTACGAATTAGGCAAATAGGTAAATGGCAATTTTGATTTGCCAAATTAACGTGGAGTAACCTAATTCAACTAAGGTAATATTGAATTACTTCCCTAAAGGTTAATGCCAATACCTATTTTGACTTAAAAGCCTGCCCACAACTCACGTAATTGAATTTCAAATCCTCTAGAATTTTGGCAACTAACTCACACCCCTCCTAAATAGGAAACAAAATAACTTTTTTTTTTCAAACCTTGCCTAAACAACCTAAGACTATCCCTAATTAGTGGACCCTTTTCAAGAAGGTTGACCTCCTTGAGAGTTAAAAAAAATGGATGTTAAATTTTGAACCTAGTCAAAACTTACTACAAATACTTCACTATATGCAATTGACACGAATGCCCTTCAAGAACAATATTCAAACTCTTAAAAGAATACTAAGCTAATACTAATATAATATAATCTATAGGTCAAGTAAGCTAACTAATATAGGGGTACTAACCGACTTAACCCAAAAACGTGAGTAGCTAAAATTCAAAACACGCCTAAGCCAATTTAATTAATTGTTGACTAACTGTATTCCTAACCAAAATGCACTGAATGCAAATTTAAGAAATGACTAAAATTAACTAACTTACCCAAAAACCAGTGCTTCAAGATTTAGCAATGGCTGCCTCCATCTATGGGGAAGACGGCAGCCATTGCTGAAGCTTGAGAACTAGAAAAAATGCAAGACACGGTTAGGCTAAAGGCAAAGCTAAAGCAAATATTTTCTAAACCATGAACTATACCAAAACTCAACCCTAAGATATCAATTAATAGGCTATACGTTCCTCAAGTTGCTGTAAAAAAATCATTACAAAAAAAAACTTTAATATCAAGAACGACTAGATTAGAGCTAACTGATTTTTAGAAAATCGTCCAACCTTCAATCAAATGCAATCCTATTCAGCCACTTGATGTAAATTCAAACTCAACCTTTGACATATCCTCCATAGCATCTTAAACTCAGATCTGTAATGATTTTACAGAATTTTGATAGAAAAAAATGATACAAAAAACATTACACGATTTTTTTTATACTAAACTACGAAGGAGATGCAAGAAGGCTTACCTTTCGGAAGCCCGACGAGTGTAGGTGCAAGAAGTATGTACCATGGCTTCCGGATCACTCCAAGGACGTCCTTCAATGGCTGCTTTAATGTCTGCAAAAATTCAGCAACGTTACCGGTGGATGGGTTGAGGAAAGACATCGAAATGCCCGAAAAAGAGAAGTTCTAGCCACTAGATGCAAGAAGGTCAGCTAGATCTTTAAAAAAACTTGATTGCTCAAGAATGAACCATGCCTTTCACCTGTAAAAATCCTGAAAAAACACAGCACACAACCATGAAAAATGGTGACACAAAGAAATATAGAAAAAATATGAATGGACGAGAAAATGGAAGTGATAGAAAAGAAGATTTTTGGTCGGATTTCCGACGAAGATGAAGAAGATAGATGCAAGGCACACAAGGAGGCTCTTCCTTCAACCATGGACACAAACCTCTCTATGGGAAACATGTCACATATGAGGAGGTTTGGCAGGCTACTTTTTAGAAAAATTCAAAACGCCTCTTATATTTTAAAGAAATTCATTTTTACTCAAAAACCTTTCAAAATTGCATGTTACCTAAAAATGCCCCCTTATTTTGAGTTAATTTGAAATTTGCACAACATGAAGTTAGATATATTTGGGTTTAGGGATGAATATTAGGATCTTGTCTAATTCAAAACCCAAAATTCTGATTCTGGGTCGGATTTGGACCCGATCCACTGTCAATTTCTCTCCAAAACATTGAAATACCTCTAACTTTTTCATTTTAACTCCGTTTTTGCTCAAATTCGAAACATAGCTCTTTGAACCTTACAATGATCTAATCATGGATTTAAATCATAAAATTGCACTTAGATGCATGTGATTAAAGAATCAAATATGTTGTATTTCATGCATTATCAGTGTTCATTATGCAAAGAGGTATATTTGTCGTAGTTTATGTTGCCTGAATCCCCAACCCAAGCCACGACCTCCAAAGGACTGAGAGATGATCGGTGCATGAGTAAATTCAGATTGCAATCCCTATCATTGCACCAACTAAGGACTACCCTTTGTCTAATGACCTAGACCTCCCTGACTTTGAATGACGAAGGTCTGAGGATGTCGTGCTCCTTATTTTTCAAGTTGGTATGACATGTAGTTATAAAAACTTACACGCGACAATTAGCACTTGAGGTTGTACCATCCACCCTCTCTTGGTTAACCAATTTATGAATGGGTGACATGGGTAGCTCTATCTTCATTATGGGTAATATTAGTAGTCATGCTCTTATGTCAGACGAGCAAGTTTTAAGGCTTAATAGTCTCATACTCTCCGTAGAGCAGTATGTCATGACAAAGTCTATGCCCATCCCAAATCATGTGCCCCTTCGAAAAACACCTTGTCGGTGATGGCATAAAAAACAGATTAAATGTGTAAGAGTTGTTTTAGGTAGTGAGACTTCTTTCTCATGGAGTGTGGCTACTCAGCTCTCAACAAAGCACTTAATGCCTTTTTTGTAGTCAGTTCATTCCACACACATATGAGATATTTATCATGCCTTAATGCATCAATAATTAGCATACTACGTTGGGGTGCAACAATATTTCATTTTACAAAGGCATCATGTATGAAAGTATGAACATCAATATCACTGGCCTATATGCAACATGTGCGACTTATGCATGTATTTGTCATATGCAATATATTTGTCTAACTTTTCATTATGTAGGCAATATAACACACCATTACATGAGTGTTGTATGCGTCTATATGACATTTGGCCTATGCATAAACAAGTATGTATTGTACTTCAAGCATAAGTTTGTTAGTCTAAGTCAATGCACATTTGATACATTTATGAGTACATGTATATGATTCTCATACGTAATTTTGTTGTATTATTGCCTAGCCCTTGACGTGATCTTCGTAGAGTTTTGGTTGCCTCTTGCATATGTATATTCTTGTGAACTCTTTTCAAGTCGTGTTTGGCTAAGGTCTAAGTATAGACATATCTAGCCCTTCCTAAGGCAACAATATTTGTGACTCACATAATGATTGAAACCATGTCAAATCGAGTATTGGATGTGAAACTTTTTGTAGTATCATCCCTTTGAGCATCTTACCCTTAAAGTGCATGGGTTTCATATTGAACTATTTCTAAGAATTGCATAAGACTCTAGCTTTGAAAAGAATTTTTTTGGTAGAATATTTTTTACATTTTCCCAAGATTCGATTCTTGGTTTCCTTCTATTGAGGGAGTTTGAAATTTGAATAATTATTTTCTAAGAAATCACTCTTTTATATTCATCAAATTTCTAAGTTTTATTCTTCCTTGAGAGAGACATAATTCATCCAAAATTTTCAAATTTATTAGCATTGAGTGAATCCGAATTTTTCAAAGATCAAATTATTGTTGAATCAAAATCATCTGAATTACTTTATAGCTTTAAGTGAATCTAAATTTAAAAAAATCTACTTGTTGTTAAATCAAAATCATCCAAATTGCTTCATATCTTAGAGTGAATCTGAATTTCAAAAATCTCATTGTTGTTGAATCAAAATCAACTGAATTGCTTCATATCTTAGAGTGAATCCAAATTTCGAAAATCTAATTGTTGTTGAATCAAAATCATCTGAATTGCTTTAGATCTTAAATGAATCCAATTTCTAAAAATATATTTTTAAATCATCCAAATTACTTTAGACATATTTTCATAGATTAATCATGGTTGTACGGATTTTTAAAATTTATTTCCCCCTAATTGCCTTTCATTACTTCATATGAACTTTAGGAAATTTCATAAGAATCTAATTCTTTTCACATCCACATTGACCTCAAGAATGCATTTCATAATAACACCTTCACACTTATTTTCATAAAATTGTCTAACTTAGAGAGAAGCATGATTTTTCCCAAGTAGACTTGAAATAAAAAAATTGTGATATGCATATTCTTTAAAAGCAAAGACTCTATAACATCAATGAAATTTTTCATGATAATGAAATTTTTTGTGATAATGAAATATCATTGAAATTCTTAATTGCTTTTCTCAAGTCATGAATATGGTAAAATCGTGTGACTAAAGAAAAAGAGACATAAAATAGAAAGAATAGTAAAATTTGCATATTCCTTTGCCATATCTACATGTGTTATGAAGACACATGTTTATATTGGTGAGGAGAGAGAGAGATTAGGAGAGGGAAGAAATTGAAAAATTATCAAGATGCATAAACAATAAATTTACTTACCTTGACTTGGGAACTTAGGCTTGAACTTCTCCTTACTTTAGATCTTTCAAATCCCTAAGGGGGTAGAGAAGAGTTTTTAAAGTGAAGAAAGAAACTCTAAAAATGCGAAAGGAAGAGAAGAACGAGAGAGAGAATTAAGAGATAAACTCTTGGATGCTTAAAACTCTCAAATTGATGGGGTATTTATAGGAGGAAAGTAATGATTACTTTCTAAATGGATGGCTAAGATCAATTATAAGGAATAAAGGGTTGAGATTAAATCCTCTCAATTCTAAAAAAAAATCTCTCAAACATAACCTTTGACCCTCATATCTCATGTTGAATTTTCTTAATATGAAAACTTATTCAAGCTAGATATTTTAGCCTTTATACTTTTTTTATTTCACCTATGAAATATTTGGAGATTCACATGGAATTTAGTGCATATCTCTTGGATTTATAAAATATTTGAAGATTCTTATTGGATTTAGTGCATCTTGGATTTAAGAAATCCAATATCTAATTATTAGGAAAAATTACCCCTTTCTATTGTACTTGCATTTGGTTTGATTCAAATTGGTCATTACTACTTAGTTGTACTTTCTAGTTACTTTAACTTTTCATCATTCTATTTGGTTAGATTTCAACTATCATTATTATTTAGTTATCTTTTCTATTTACTTTAACTAATTATTATTTTATTATTTTATAGATATTCTATTTGACAACCTCAATTTATGCTAATTCTATATTGGATATTATTTTTCTCAAAGTTTCATATTGAGTCTCTAGTTTTCCAAAATTCTATTTCAAGGCTATATTTTTCTAAAATTTATTTACAAGGCTATATTTTTTCAAAATTCATTTATAATGCTATAATTTTCCAAAATTCATTTACAAGGCTATATTTTCCAAAATTTATTTATAAGGCTATATTTTTCTAAAATTCATTTACAAGGCTATATTTTTCCAAAATTCATTTACAAGGTTATATTTTTCTAAAATTTATTTACAAGGCTGAATTTTTCTAAAATTTATTTACAAGGCTATATTTTTCTAAAAAAATTCTAAAATTCATTTACAAGGCTATATTTTTTCAAAATTCATTTATAAGGCTATATTTTTCCAAAATTCATTATTGTATAGTTATTCTAAGTTTAATTAGCCCTATCAATTTCTTATTCTAGATCTTAGAGATATGAGCCATAAGTAAGATTGACATTCTCTCAATAAAAAAATACCTGAAAAATCGTGGGTCTTATAGTCAGTGATAAGATATTTTTTTTAATTTTAGGGTTTATAAATTTTAATTTCTTAATTTTTATTTTATTTAATGAATACATGCTAAATGTGTTTTTTTCTCATATATGATTTAGATTTTAAGGATTTTTATTTTAATATAATTTATTTAATGATTGCAAGTTAAATATGTTTTTTAGGAGTTTTACATTTTAACTATCTATTATATGATTTATTTATTTAATGCGTGCTAAATGTGTTTTTTTTTATATGAAATTTAGATTTTAAGGGTTTTATATTTTGATTATCTATTTTATGATTTATTTAGTAAATGCATGTTAAATATATTTTTTATATATGATTTTGATTTTAAAGGACTTATATTTTAATTAATAATTTTGTGATTTATTTAATGAATGCATGTTAAATATATTTTTTTCTCATATATGTTTTAGATTTTAGGGGTTTTACATTTTAATTATCTATTTTATGATTTATTTATTGAATATATAGTAAATGTGTTTTTTTCTTATATATGATTTAGATTTTAGAGGATTTACATTTTAATTATCGATTTTATGATTTATTTAGTGAATACATGTTAAATAACTTTTTTCTCATATTGATTAAGATTTTAAGGCTTTTACATTTTAATTACTTATTTTATAATTTATTTAGTGAATGCATGTTAAATGTATTTATTTCTCATATATGATTTAGATTTTAAGGGTTTTACATTTTAATTACTTATTTTATGATTTATTTAGTGAATGCATGTTAAATGTGTTTTTAGGACCAGATAAATATGAACATGTACGGATGCTTGGCATGAGATTGTCTACCAAGGACGTCTTCGGTGAAGGTCCAAGCAAGGCAGAACTCTTATAGCAAAACAATGAGTATTGTGTAAGTATGACTCAAATGCAAGAGAAAATCAGAGGCTTGAAATCTCAATTCGGAGAGTTAAAGAAGTTATTCATGAGAACGATGGCCAACAATCAAACAAGTTCCTCACAAGCTCTTTAGTTAAGTTTATATAACTAAGATTGTAATCTTGTATATGAATCTGTATTTGGTATATATATATGTGTGTGTGTGTATGTGTGTGTGTGTGTGTAATTCTTTCACCTATGTTTATTTACAAGTCTCGTACAAATTTGGTGCACCTCAGGTTCTGAGACTGTCTCTCCTTCATGTAATTCATGAACTGATATATAGAGTATGCACTTAAAATGAAACTATTTTTTGGTATATTATTTGACATTTGTTTAAAATTGCTTCTGATTTATGCATGCATTTTTTCATAGGGGGTTGGAGTTATGCATTTGTATATATGAATGTTGGAGTTATAGCAGATGTAATTATGAAGGGATGAAGAAAGAGTTATAATAGTGTGTATGAATGCTTTGCATGTTGTATTTCTTGCAGAGTTTCAATTGTGAATGTTAGAGTTGTGAATGGTTGATGGAAGTGATATAGTAACATTTTTGTAATTGCTTTGTATGTTGTGTTTCTTGAAAGGTTTCAATTGTGAATGTTAGAGTTATGGAGGGATGAAGGAAAAACTATAATAGTATATGTATGAATGATTTGCATATTGTGTTTCTTGCACGGTTTCAATTGTGAATGTTGGAATTATGAAGTATGTAGTTATAGAGGGTTGAAGGATGAAATATAATAATATTTTTGTAATTGCTTTTTATATTATGTTTCTTGCATGGTTTCAATTGTGAATGTTTGAGTTATGGAGGAGGATGTAGTTATGAAAAGTTGTAGAAAGAGATATAGTATTGTATGAATAAATGAATGTATAAACAAGTTTTTTAGCCAATGAATTATCTGGTTCATGAATGAATGCATAAGTATTTTTTTGTATTCATTGAGACCTACTATGATGTACTTACTGACATTTGAATAGTGTCAAGTAAAGCCTTTTAATGGCGCTAGTTCTGTCTTTACTAGCGCAAAAATTGTCACCCACTACCATCAAGGGGGTGGAGGAATTTCTTATAGTGTTTTAATATAAAACATTCTTCCAAGGGAGTGAAGGAATGTTTAAAAAAAATTATGGGCTCTCTATCTCACCACCCATTACCATCCACCACCACCACTACCACTACCACTGAGGGTTGGAGGCGAAGAGAAAGAGGTGGAGCTTGGAGGGCTTTATGCCTTCAGACATGACGAAGAGAGGGGCAGAGAAGATGAGGTCGGACCAAGGTTACCAAACTAGGGAGCAGAAGCAGAAAACAATATGCGAAGCAAAAACAAAAAGCGAAATATTTTAAAATTTATAAGAAACGAAAAGTGAGGAATCAATTTAAAAGTGAAATAAGAATAAAAGAGGAAGTCATATGTGATTAAATGAAAATCAAATTACAAATTAAAGGAGAAAGAAATAAAAACTAAAATAAAAATGATTATTCTTAAATTTTGAAATGTAAAATTAATTAAATTCTTTTAAAAACTAAAAATAATGGTTGCCAATTTAAAGAAAGTACATGGGAAGTGAGCATGAAGTGTGAAAGAAAGCATGTGAAAAATATAAAAAGAAGCATGGGAGAAGAGTATAGGAATCATGTAGGAAAGCAAGAAAAAAACATGTGGGAAGCATAGGAAAAGCATAGGGGAATTGAGATTCCAAACAAGTTTCAGAAGTGAGGAATTTTTCACTTTCGAAGTGAGTTCTAAAGAAACACACTTTCCACCTATCTATGAAGCTTCTAGTTAGGGGTGGGCATCAGGTCGACCTGACCCGACCCATGCCCATTTAGAGCTTTGCTCGTCGGTCTTTAATTGCAACCCAACCCAAAGATGGTCTGACCCATTTACTAACGGCATTTACTAACGGGTCGAGCTTTGGTTTGGATCTTAATGAGCTCGGGTTTGAAGAACAACCTATGACCTGACCCATTAGCCCAATGGGCCAATGTGAAACGGGTCAGACCAGACCCAAACCCAACTAATTATGTAAATAATGAATAATTAACAAGTTCTCATGTACCAAACTAATTATCTTTCTAGTTTTCATAAAATTAATTCAACTAATTAGATAAATAATAATAGTTACCAAGTTACTATGTAATTAATTAAATTTTTTAATCTATATATTATTAAAAATTAATAAATAGCTCAGGCCTGTCGGGTCAGCCCAATAACTTGCAAACTAAGTCGGACCCGGCCCACCTATGTAATAGGTTAACTTTTGGCCTGGTAGCTAATAGGGTCGGGCCTAAAACCTTGACCTAAACCCGGCCCATGGTAGGCAGGGTCGGCTTGGCCCATTGGGCCGCTCGATCCATTGCCCACCCCTACTTTCGGTAACTCTAGGTCAGACCAGTTGTCGGGGTCCTTCCGGTACATGAGCATGGCATCAACATAGCCCATGGACTCATCGAAGAGGAAGTGTGGGAGGCCGAGGTAGGCAAGGGAGCCACAAACAGACTAGAAGAAGAGGAGGGAGGAGGAGGCGATCTTGGGGAGGTCGTCGAGGTATCAATGGAGGTCGTTGGAGTGATTGTGGCCGAGGTGGTCAGTGCCAAAGCCGATGTAGCCCTAGCATGCATAGGAGATGGTGATCTTCTAGAAGAGCGAGTCGGTGTCGCTGTCATAGTCGTGGGTCATGCAGTCGATGTCGTGGATGCGGCCGTCGATGTGCCAATGCCTAGAAGGGAGAAGATGACAAAAAACCACCACCACCAATCCCTTTTCTTCTTCTTTCCTTCATTTTTCTAGCATATTCTCTTTTATTTTTCTTATGCAATACAAACAAGTAAAAAAAAAGTTATTTTGAAAAATTATCATATCAAAACTTCTCATATGCAAAATTTTCTTTTTCTATTCCAAACGTCTTCTTATAGGCAAAATTTTCTTTTTTCTCTATATCTTTTTTTTGCTTCCAATTACAAAATGAGGAAACCGTGACTGCGCTCGGGGGAAGTTGCCATTTTCGGGATCAACACGGCAAAATCACGGTTTTGTTGAAACTCGGCTTTTCTGAAAACCCGGTATTTCGCCACGATTTTACATCTCAAAGCAGCAGGGTTTTCGTGAAACCCATCATTCACCCTCTTACGCAGCCCCCCTCCGGCAATTCTCTCTCTCCGGCAGGTACTCCCTCTCTCTCTCCGGCAGGTACTCCCTCTCTCTCTCTCTATAGCCGGAAAAGGGGATCGCCGTTCGACCTCCTTTTTTCCTTGCCGGGAAATGTGGGTCGCCTGTATTCCCTCATTTTCCGGCCGTTGCTCTCTCTCTCTGAATTCTTCTTTTTTCCCTCTCTCTCTCTCAATTCTTCTTTTTTAGTTATTTTCTAGAATTAGCTGTTAAATCTTAGATTTGTTTTTCATGAATATATGATATTCGTGTTTCTTCAGTTGACTGTGTTGTTGTTGTTGCTATAAAAAGAAATGATAGAAGAATCTGTCTGTGTTACCGATTTCGATGTTGCTGTGTTCGCCACACAGATATTTGTAATGTTGAAAATAAGCTTAAGTGCTGCATGTGTATCAGTTCGAAATCTTAAAATGCTTCACCTGTCTGAAATCTTTCTTTTGTTCTTCAGCTTTATTTTACAGGTTAGGGATCTTTTTGTTGTGTAAAGCATGCTATAGATCAAGGAACCTCTGCAATAGATTGACCAATTAACATACATTGACTTGCATTTACAGTAATACTAGATATGGTGCACAATTATGAAGCAGATACATACGATGTGTGCATGTGTGCTTGTGGATTTTGCTCCTTTTAGGTACAAATCCATGGTCATTTTAAGAAGCATTAACATGAACAGTAGGGCAGATGTACATGGTGAGATCGTTCCATAAAAAACCTAGCATTATTATGATGGAAATTGGGGAGAGCCAGGTCAGAGTGTAAACACACTAGGATGTAACGCCTGGCCTTTGGCCCAATCTAGTGTTCGCTTAAACTCAAATATTTAGTGGTGTCTTCTGTTCGCCTCTCAATTCACCTTCGGTTGCCACCACTTATATATGTGGTGCAAATAGGCCTTAAAACTTTTAGTGGCAATCACATCTGCCATTTATAATCCTTTAATGATTGCCTGTACATATGTACCTTTAGTGGTGGTTACCCGATTTGTTGCTGGTGAAATTAGTGACAGTATTTTACTAGCAATGGTAGTGGCAGATGCACAGTCACTAATAAAGGATTGTTGGTTTTGCGCATGCTGTATTTTGTGGCATTCCAAACATGTCACTGGCCCATATCCAAAAGGATGTTAGTTGTTATGCCTCAATAGCATGGCTAAATGATGACTTATATTTTCCAGTGTTTGAATCTTGAATATTTTACAGAATTTTGTTTTAGTTTTTGGTTTTTTGTCATTGTTTCTTATTATACAGATGGTATGCTGAATTTTTGTATCCTATGTTGCAGAAGTAGGGGAGAAACTAATTCTTCACTTTTGAAGTTCTTGGTTCTATCATAAGTTTCTGTCTCCTCTAGACTCCTAACACTTTTTCTTCGTATGGTTATTTACAGTTTGGTGAGAATGGCAAGTTCAACAAACTCAATGCTATCTTCCTTCTTCCTCTTTGCTGTGACGCTATCATTACAGGAAATGTATAGAGGAAAACTGGCATCTTCAGAGTTGTTTACAATACTTGGAGGCTTTACAAGCTCTCTCCTATTTCTTATCTTGCTAACAGTGAGCTATCTAAAGCTTTCTTGATTGCCTTTTCATTATTTATTTTTAATTTAAATGAAGTTTCTATTTCCTCTCTCTCTCTCTCTCTCTTTGTGGTGTGCGTGCCCTACTAATTTCATATATGGGTTCCATCAGAGAAACTTGCACTCTGTACCATGTATTGTGGGCTTTATTTTACCATGCAATTCATTCCAAATAGATAGTTATTGGTTAGAGTAAGAAGATGTTGTATCTAAATTTGTTAAGGAACTTACATATTTTTACTTGTTAAAGAACTTGCTTAAGTGACATTCTTTTTTATTTTTGGTGTTGTTTACTGTTGCCCATGTTTTTATTGATAGGTGGGTGAACTTAGCAAAGCACTAACTAGTTCATTTTTTTTAATTATCAACATGTGTTTGTCTATTATAGCGAGAAAATCATACTGGAAGGCATATTGGAAGGGTCTACTGTATCATAAGTTGCACCAATAAGAAAACATTAAAATAAGAGAGTTAAGAAAACAAAAACATTTGAAGTCAACAAGCATATTTTTAAGCACTAACATGATAGCATTAGGCAAATCTATGTGCAAAACATTAATTCAAGGAATATGATAATGATATGCAACAACTAAATAACAGCTAATGGAGTAATAGTATAATTTGGGAGATCTACAGTGAGTCATAGACTCTTAAACTCTTAACCTATGTCACAATGATATGGTATGTATGCGTAAGTGACTCGTGTACACGACACGGGTTAAAAAAAAAATTCAAAAATAAGATACTACAACACGTATGTATATATAGATATATATGAAATATTTTGTATTGTTTCTTTAAAAGTTTTTTATTTTATTTAATACTTATGAAAGCGTGTTGATATTAATAATATAATTAATATAAAATATTTTATATCACCCACCTAAAGGACATTTTTGTAATATTTATTGAGATGACTCTCTCTCTCTCATAAATCTCTCATAAACCATAATGTAATCACGTGATTGATAAAAAAATAAGGAAAATTCCATTTAGGGGCCAATCTTTTGCCCCTAATTCCAAATATAGGCCTCATGTTTCTGAAATTCCAAATATGGGCCAAACTTTTCCTGGAAATTGTCAAACAAGGGCCTGCATTTAATATTGTCATTTAACTCAGGTTATATCACGAGCCAAATTACCATAGTGACCTTCATTATTAAGAGTTCAAACTGATTACTTTTTCTCTTTTTAAGAGGATGAACGAGTACTTTTCAATTTTCGAGGGACAATACAAGAAATCAAAAAAGGAATCATGTTTTTCAAGATGACATGCCATCTCTCTCTCTCTCTCTGGACAAGTAGAGGACCTTTTCTTTTCAAAAGTTTATTTTTTATCTTCAATGTTTGAGACACAGAGTCGGACACGTTTTGTAGCATGTCATCAACATGTCGCGCACTAAAACGTGGCAGACTTCGTGTCCAAGTGTCTCATCCATGACACGGGCCCATTTGGACGTGTCACTGTGACATAGCTCTTAACGAACAAATATAGTGCATTAAGAAGCAACCTATTATTCAAAAAACATAAAAAGGAAAAAAATGTTTCCTTCATTGACAACTTTTAATATCTAAATTATTTGTTGCCTTCGATCTATTTGAAATATCAGTATACTTCAAAAGCATTAACCTATGTAACATGGACAATTCTAACATGCAACATACCCGTGTCGCAAGTGAACCATATTGAGGTCCATTTTTTGTCAAAAACGGATTCAGTTAATATACACAAATACATAAATGCACAAACACACACACACCCTCTGCACCTGCACCCGTATCAGCATCCGCACCTGCACCTATGTGACATAGGCATTAGTCCATTAGGACATGAGACCAAAAAAAAAAATTACCTAGTAAGTAGTAATATTGTCTATTCTTCATCCACCCGTCTACCATCAGCTGGTAATCTTCCTAGTCTTCTTGTGCTCAGTGTACTATTGCATTTAAATTCTTTCCCTCAATGCATGTTATGTAATTACATTATATGCATTGAAAAGTATTTGTTTCATTAAATGACATGAAAGTCTCATAATGTGCAACTTCAAAGTCTGCTCAATCAGTTGTTTTGAAGCCATAGCAAAACATATATTAGATTACTTGCAATTTTTTTTTGACAACTCCTCATCCAGGGTTTATAAACACTCTTTTTGAGGCAGCTCCTTCCCTTCTCCTTACTGGTGGTACACATATGCCTCACCATATTAAGCTATGCCTTTGCTTTTTTGCTGTTGAATTTTTACGTCTTTTTCATGAGGGTCATTAACACTATCTCCAGCACTCCCTTCTACCTCAACATCCTTAGTCACCTCCTCCTATAATGTAGACATATTTTGGTCTTCATTTTTTTACAATTTATTTTTCTTTTCATTTTTTCCTGGTTTTCCTGAAATAAGTTGTTCAATTTGTCATTTTATTGCTTCTATCAGTTATGAATGTGCATGAGGCAACATTTGGCCTTTTATTGGCCAAATGATGCTTCATTCAAGACATTCCTCAATAGAACTCCCTTTGACAATACTCACAATGGTTAACCAAGTTGGATCTTTTAATGCCATTCTTTGAAGAAAATAAGATGTTTATAGCAAAACCCTTTTAAAGAATGTAGATAAACCTCTTCAGGTTTTTGACCTTTTCTACCTCTATAAATGAAATGTAGATTGAACATCGTTTTGCATGAATATAACCTTCCTTAGGTTGAATCAAGTAAAAATTTGGA